>NW_015180011.1:0-6738 GCF_001447785.1 Gekko japonicus
TAACAGCTATTTAAGGATGTAATAGATGCACCAGTTCTTGCAGGTATGATTATGACCCAGTTTTGCATATCAGTCAGTTCAAAGACAAAATAAGGTGAGAGTGTTTTGGAGAACAAAAGTGATTAATTGGCTTCCATTACCAGTCCCAGAATGTAGAATGAAACTGGGACACTATTTTCCCAAAGTTAAATTCACAGAAAGCAACAGCTCTGGAACGCTCTGATTCACAAAATCACGCACAGCTGAAACAATGATTCTAAAAGGTTCTGAAATGCAAGGCTGCATCAGTCAGTTTAAATATAGTAACAGATTCATATGAATTATTTCAAAAATTTATCTTATAACAATATTTAACATTTAGCTGTTCCAAGGAGAAACAGCAATTTTTCTGTTATATGGAACAGAATAGTAAAAATGTCTAGATAGGTCAGTGGATTCTATAACCAGAAAACTCATATTTGAAGCATGAGATTTAAAGAAATGTAATTTGGGGAAACTCGCATAAATTTATGCAGTTTGCATGGCTTATTTTTATCTGATTTGAAGAGTTTGGATTTATTTGTTGCTTCGGGGCATTATAAACTGGGAAAGAAGAACAGGAGGGTAGAAAAAGGCACAGAAGAGTTCATTAAGGTAAGGGGTTGGGAGCTGTGTTGAACAAAATATCACTCCTTGAACAGAACTATACATAAGAAAAATCCTGGTGATACATAAAAAGATCCCTAGTAATCTTGCATTCAGTTTCCATCAGAAGTCAGCAAGAACACAGAACAAAATGCGAAGGCAGCAGCTGTCTCTCTTTGAATGTCTCTAGCACTGGGTAGGGAGAACGTGCCTCTGAATACGGAGGCTCCAGTTAGCCACTATCACTGATAACAATGAATCAACCTATATGCCACGACCCGTTTTAAAGCCATCTAAGTAGTGGAAGTCACCACATCCTGTAACAGCAAATTACAGAAGTTATCCATTCATTTTGTGAATAATAGTGGTTAAGACGCTGAACTGCAGGCTGTGGAAGGTCAGTAGCTCAGCAGTTTGAGACCCGAGTTGCCGCATGACGGAGTGAGCTCCCGTCTCTAGTTTCAGCTCCTGCCAACCTAGCAGTTCAAAAGCAAGAAATTGCAAGTAGATAAATAGGTACCACTTCGGTGGGAAGGTAACAGTGTTCCGTGCGCCTTGGTGTTTAGTCATACCGGCCACATGACCACGGAAACGTCTTTGGACAGCGCTGGCTCTTCAGCTTTGAAATGGAGATGAGCATCGCAACCCTAGAGTCGGACTCAACTGGCTTTCAAGCAAGGGAACCTTTACCTTTTTACTTGTCCTACTTGCCAACAGTTTCATTGGGTAACCCTGAATTTTAATAGTATGCAGGTGTTAATTGGAAATGCTTTCTCCAGACCATAGTTTTATAAACCTCTTTCATGGTCTTCCATAGTTCTCTCTTTTTGAAACCAAAATGCTGCTTAACGTTTTCTCATAAGAGAAAGTTCTCCAGTCCTTGGTCATTCTGGTTGGTCTTTTCTCTGCCTTTTCTGGAACTATATTGTATTTCATTCAAGGGGCTGCTAGTGGAAGGGGAAGATCTGTTTTACTAACTCATTCTGCACGCAGATGGAAACATTGATCTGCTTACGTTAATACCAAGTCAACCATAGATATGGAGAAGGGCATATTTCTAGGATGATCCTTTGTTAAGTCACAAAATGGAGCAAAATAAGCACGTTGTAGAGCTGTCTAGATATTTTGAGAAATGAGGTCACAGGAAATAGAGCAACTTCAACTACATCATCAGCATAACATTGTGTGAAAACTGCTGTTTTGTTGTTACAGGATTCCTATTTGGGTCTTAGGCCTTATTCCCACTAAGGTAGTAAATCTATAACTAAACTGTAACATTTAAGATTACTGGTGAGAGCTGACATGATTTGGTACTCCTGTATACAAAACAACTGTAGTTCCTGCCTTTTTAATTGTTTTAGTTATTTATTTGTTATACTTGTTTTTATTGTTATTTATTTTATTTTGTAACTTTATTGTGTAGGCTTGCTAACCCCCCGATGAGGGTGGGGATTCCCCCAATTTTAGGGCCCCCAATCCACCACCGGCCAGTTGGTCAGTGTGGGGAGCCCCACCCACAAAGAGTCCTGGCACACCCAACATGACGAGCATGATGACGTCACCCAGAAGTGGGTGACATCATTGCTCTGGGCACATTGTGAATGATGTGCCCACGATGACATCACCCACTTCTGGGTGACATCATCATGGCATGTGCACTCTGCATGCATGTCAGAAGACTCCAGGAGCTGGGCTAGAGCTCCTCGCCTGCATTGAGGTGAGACCTAGCAACCCTATTGTTGTGACGTGCCCTGAGCCCGCTTGTGGGGAGGGCAGGAGGAGGAGGAGGAGGAGGAGGAGAAGAGATTGGATTTATACCCTGCCCTTCACTTGGAGTCTCAGAGCAGCTTACAAACTCCTTTCCATTCCCCTCCCCACAACTATAAATATATAATAAACTCTGTCCACACAAGAGGCTTAATTTTTTTAACTTATTTATTTAGAAAATGTGTATATTGCCTCTCAATAGACTTGCTTAAGGGGACCAGGTCTCCTGCTATAGAGGGAGACATCTCATTCACCCCTGCCTCTGGACCCTTGTCAGGGATGCTCTAGGCAGGGAGTTGTACTAGATGGCCTGTATTGCCCCTGCCAACTCTGTGATTCTATGATATTATGATCCTACGACCCCACTGCTGCCCAATGCAGTGGTGGGAGAAAATGGGGGTAAAAAGTGCCATCACAGCAATGCCACAAAGTCACTTTTCTGGCTGAAAAATGAAAATGATTTAACCTAATTTATAAGTCATGATTCATGGCAAAAATTTAGCCATGAATAAACAATGAGCATACATTGTGCATGGCATTCAGTAATCAACATGTCACCTTTTGGTGTAGTGGTTAAGTGTGCGGACTCTAATCTGGGAGAACCGGGTTTGATTCCCCACTCTTCCACTTGCACCTGCTGATGTGACCTTGGGCCAGTCACAAGCTCTGGCACAGCTGTCCTTGAAAAAGAGCAGTTTGTGTCAGAGTTCTCTCAGCCCCACCCACCTCACAGGGTGTCTGTTGTAGGGAGGGGAAGGGGAAGGAGTTTGTAAACCGCTCTGAGACTCCAAGTGAAGGGCTGGGTATAAATCCAATCTCTTCTTCTTCTTCTTTTTCTTCTTTTGGGTATTTTTTAATTTTAATTTTAGTGTTCATTTTATTTATTTTATTATTTACATTTCTATCCCGCCCTCCCCGGGGTTAAAAATGTTTTAACATTAAAATCGATGGCATGAAGAGGCCATTCTGGAAATTATCTGCATTAAACAGATTATTTTGTTCAAAATGTTGTTCAGACTAGTTTTGCACATAGCTCAACTGGATGCCTAGCCCTGGCTTGTTGATGATTTCACCATTGCACAACAGAATTTCTAGGACTCAGGTTATCCCACAGAATTACTGGCAAGGACATGGAGGTATTCTGATCCTAGTTGCTAAAATGCATTTCTGCTGCAGCATGTACAGATGAGAAATATAGTTCTCAGTTTCCCAGAATCCTTGGATGCTGCAATATATATGTGCAACAGCATCCAAAGATGCCATGAACTATATTCCCCATGAATTACAGCATCCCTGGAGGCCATTCTGGAGGCTTCATGCTTCAGTTTCTGCTGTGGCATTCATAAAGAATTCTCATGGAACTAAGAACATGTGACAAGATAAATTTCATCGTGGCTTTAGATTAAAAAAATAGAGGCTTAGCAGGCATTTGTGACTTTAAAAAATTCAAAAATGCTGCTGCCCCCCTTTACATGCACTTAATTGGTTACATTGTGTTTGAGGTTAAACCTGTCATCTTTGGACAAAACAAGTTTTCAAAAATTTCTAAAATAATTCGTAAGGTGACACAGAAAGGCACAGAGAAAACACTGTAAAGTGCCCAAATCAAATAGGCCAGAATGAACTGGGACTATTTCACAACGGCTGCTGCGTGCAGCACTGGATCCCAGATGAGCAAGATAGAACAGACAGTGAAGTACCTGCAGGTAGGAAAGGGGTAATAATAAATGCATTCATAATTCATATTCACTGTGTGGTGCCTTCTTTTTCTTGTAAGTTTTAAATATGCTTTCTATATAGCTGTAAGTGGAACCTTCTGGCTTAGGCAAGGCATGTGGCTTTGATAGATAAAGCTTAATGAAAGAACTTCCTTGCCTTATAGACAAGCAATTCCTTGCTTGTCATATATGAAAAGAGAATGTTTCCAGGCCAAAGGACAAATCCTCAAAATACAGGTTTCAGAGATCTTTCATTGGCCAAAATCACTGGATATATCCCAGTAGCCAGAAACATGCAGCAGGCTGAAGGAGTCTGAAATAATGCTTTCCGTGCGCCTTGGTGTTTAGTTTGGATGACCACGGAAACGTCTTCGGACAGCGCTGGCTCTTCGGCTTTGAAATGGAGATGAGCACCGCAACCCTAGAGTCGGATTTGACTGGCTTTCGAGGAAGGGAACCTTTACCTTTACCTTTTTATAAAATAGCAGTGCCATTTTACAGTAAAGGAAATGCTCATATTAAGTTTTCTCTTCACAGAAATTTTAATTTTGAGGGTTTAATCTGACACTTTAGCATATAAGATTATTTAACATGTATAATGTTCTATAGTGAAATATATAATAGCAGAGGCTGTCCCTGATTTATTGTCTCTGGCAGTGGCAGTTCTGTAAACTCTTTTATAAGTAAAAGCATGCAAGAGATAACTGGCTCAGGGAAGGGCTACTGCTCAGTAGTAGAGCATCTGCTTTGTATGCAAAAGGCCCATGGTTCAGTCTCTGGCATCCCTAGTTAAAAATACTAGGAAGTAAGTCATATGAATGACTTATACCTGAGACCCTAGAGAACTGGTGCCAGTTAGAGTAGACAATACTTTGATAGATCAAGCATCTGCTTCAGTGATAGGGCCATTGCTTCATGCATTTGTCGTTCATGCTTTTATGTGTACATATAGAATGCTTACATTCATAGAAGAAAACAGGACATGTGCACAGGAAAACTTGGATACTGCCTAGATATTTTAGAACTCTTCACATGCTTAGGCTCAGACAATGCAAAGAGGAATATTTGTTCTGTCTTTTGTCAACACAAAGTCCTGGCAATTTTATTTTCCTAGTCTAATTTGACCATATCTGTTACAGGAGTGCCAGAGGTCCTGTCCTCTACCAAATGAGATCTGTGTAACTCGAAAGTTGGTGTGTTCTCACTCCAAAAGAATAAGAACAAAGCTAGACTTGCTTATGCACAAGGCTACAATCTTATGAAAAACTATAGCAGAAACACTCATTGGACTTTGTGAGATTTGCTTCTGAGTAAACATACAAAGCGTCATACTGTTGGGCTTACGAATAAATAATTGGTTTATTTAGAAACAAGTGCTTTACTCCTGTATTATTCACACACATTCTATGTACAACAGTATCTTCCCCTCAGCTTCTTTCTTATCTACAAGGATGTTCATAGTGAATGAAGTCATGTAAGGATACCCTACTTTCTCTGATCTGCTTTACGTAGGGAAAAAAAAAATCATTCCTTGGTGATCTGAAAGAACTTGAAAACATGTAGTAAGGGAGAGGTTGTCACTCTAGCAACATATTTATAAATTAATGGTTCAGGAACAGGAACATGTACTCCTCTTGAAAGAGCTACAATGTCATTCCCCCTTTTCCTCCATTCCTCCATTTACCTATTTTGTATTTCAATACATGGTAATGGGAAGTGGGAGGACATTGTGGGGGCTTGCTGTGGATGGGGATCCCTTTCAAGGATCCCTCCAGCCTTGCACACACCCTCCTTCTCTCCTGACCTGTTCAACCATGGAACAGACTGGCTGCCACTAAGCTGGTTCTAGGGCTTGAATGAGGAGGGCTCACAGGACTCTTCCTGCCCACCAGGCAACTCCCACTTTGGTCAAAGAATGCCCTGCTGCATGGCCAAATATGAGGTGTGAAGTGAACAAAAAGATTAATCTATTAAACAAATACTTTAAAAGGTAATTTACATAAGAGGAGAATTATAAAAATGAACAGATTAATGCAAAGTATGGTACAGACACACATGGCAAAATTTCCAGGAAGAAGAAGCCATATGGAAAACAATAAAGTTCCCTAATGTGACTGTCTTGCTTGATTCTTATCTCTATATTTTATTTATTTATTTATTTGCTTGGATTTGTACCCTGCCCTCCCCGCCAAGTTAGGCTTGGGGTGGCTAACATAAGATATTAAACAACTAAAACTGATGTAGATAAAATCATAACGATATAACCATAAAAAACATTTACAAAGTGCTAGTGCAGGAATAGTTCATGTGTGATAGCGGGCATGAGCAGCACCCGGCAATACATCAGTCAGCTACCATGGTAGTCTGGGTTACATCAGGCTGTAATGATGCTAATATTGTTGTATATATATTAGTGCTGGTATTGGGGCCAGGGCCACAGTTTGTATGGTACGGCTCCTTAATTGAAGGCCTTGTGGAAGAGCTCCATCTTACAGGCTCCGTGGAACTTTAACAGATCCCGCAGGGCCCCAATGTCTTCCAGGAGCTTGTTCCACCAGCCTGGCTTCCCTGGGGCCTGGCAGAGCCAGCCGATTTTGGGCCCCCGATCATAGTGCTCTCTGGGGAACAT
>NW_015180012.1:0-6780 GCF_001447785.1 Gekko japonicus
TTTAGTCCAGTTTTTTACAAAATAGGAGTCCAGCACTGAATAAGCAAGTTTTGTGCTTGAGTCTTTGAAAAGTGTTGTTTCATTACAGAATGAAATCTGATCCATCAACATGATGTGCCACAAGGTATGTGTCCAAATCTCTGTCTTTGGAAGCCTACACTTTCCAGTCCTGTGCTAATGTAATATGGCTGTAAAGGTAAAGGTAAAGGTTCCCTTGCTCGAAAGCCAGTCGAATACGACTCTAGGGTTACGGTGCTCATCTCCGTTTCAAAGCCGAAGAGCCAGCGCTGTCCGAAGACGTTTCCGTGGTCATGTGGCCGGCATGACTAAACACCAAGGCGCACGGAACGCTGTTACCTTCCCACCGGAGTGGTACCTATTTATCTACTTGCAATTTCTTGCTTTCGAACTGCTAGGTTGGCAGGAACTAGTACTAAAAAGTCATATCAAATACCACTGATTTTAGGTACATGGTCTATATTATACCCCAACAAACACACTAATGGGCAGCCTACTTCTATAATTATTCTACATATTTCATTTTGTATGTTACTCCAGAATGCTCTGACAACATTACATTTATACCACGTGTGGAAAAGGTGCCTGTCTGCTGCCTGGATCTCCAGCACTCATGTTAAACAACCTAGTGGAGTATAATATCAATTTTCTCTGATCTCCACATTTTTAAAGAATTAGTTAAATAGACAATACAAACAATGAAACTATTTAACATATGGATACAATAACTGGGGAAAAAATAATTTAATACAGAAAGTGACAGGAATTATAAATTAACCTCCTATTGTTCTATATCTAACTCTATTAAACATTTCCCTCTCTGTAAATATGTTAATTTGATCATAATATGTTTCTTTCATTTTCCCAATTCACTCTTGAATACTCAGACACATTTCTTTCTTCCAATATCTAGCAAAAATTATTCTGGTTGTAGTAACTGCATGTAGTATAACATCATGAAATCTCTTCAGGATGCTATTATTTAGCACAACTGAAAACGAAAAAAGAGGGGGAAATAAACTTAACTGAAACCAAATTGAATTAAGTACCTGAAGGTTAAGAAAACTTAAACATATAAGTCCAATTACTACTTGGCAAAAATGGAAGGTCTTCCAAAAAATCTGAAAGCTTTAATTCCCATTTAAGGATTCTTCAACTAGCATGTGATAGTTTGGGGGTGATATATACAGAGCTGTTTTTAATAGATGGCACATGGATTTTAATAGATGCGAGTAAGGTTTTGAATGTTGTACTATTTTAAGCTTATTTTTGGTGTGAAACTTTTGCTGTATTATTTGTTGTGTTATAATAAGATGTAAATGATATTATGTTGTGGTAGGTTATAAAGTTCTAAAAAATTATTAAAAACAAAATGAACAATTGCACAAAATATACATGTATTGATTTTACAGCTGATTAAAAACAGGTATTGGCCCTCACAATAGCCTCAGTAATCACTGAGAATGGAAGATTTGTCTTCACTTACCGTGAAGCTTCCTTCTCGGTGGCTCTGGAGTGGGGCAGTCCTCACTAATGGGTAATCTCCTCCCTCCTCCGGAAGCAGGGTCGAACAGCAGAATTTGATCCCGGAGGGGAGGGGCTTGCCCAGAGCTCCTCAGTCTGTTTCCAAGCCGTGCCTCCCATACTGCTGTTACACGTATGCAGAAAGAAAAAAGTAAAAACTCCCCTTCCCCATACATACATTCCAGCGAGAGAAAGGAATAAATAACAATCGTCCCTTTAGCAAAAGCAAAACAAAACAAAGCAAAGGCGCCCACAACAAACCTTTCCCACCACCAACAGGGCATCGTAGTTATCTGCCACTACAAAAAAACCCCAGGGTGCCCCCAGAAAACTGCTCTTCAGAACACTCCCGAATCCCCGAAGTCGGTCCAAGAGCCAGCTCTCAGGTGGGTAGGACTGCCCCACTCCAGAGCCACTGAGAAGGAAGTTTCACGGTAAGTGAAGACAAATCTTCTGTTCTCCGGTGACTCTGGTAGTGGGGCAGTCCTCACTAATGGGACGTAACAAAGCAGTGTATTTCCTGGGTGGGCAGATGGCTTTGGGACTTAGAGAGTGTGCTGCAGAACCCTCCTGCCAAAAGCCGCATTGGCAGAAACCATTTTGTCAATCCTATAATGTTTGGTAAATGAATGAACTGACTGCCAAGTGGCTGCTTTACACACTGTCTCTAATGACGGAAAAGACCGATAAGCTGCTGAAGCCGCTGCCCCTCTTAAGAAGTGAGCGGTGACCCCCTGAGGCGGATCCAATGCCTCTGCTTTGTACACCAGGATAATGCAGCTTCTAACCCATCTGCTTATGGTGGAAGTGGACACCCTTTGGCCCAGGTTAAACTTCCTGAAGGACACGAAAAGATAATCAGATTTGCGAAAAGGTTTAGTCCTATCCAAATAAAAACTCAGGGCCCTACGAACATCTAAACAATGCCACTTCTTTTCCCTGAGATGCTGTGGGTTAGGACAAAAGGATGGCAAAACGATTTCCGTGTTGATTTGCACCCCTAAATGTACAATCGTTTGAGACAGTAGAAGACTGCTCTTGTCTTTGTTGACCATGAAGCCGTGAATCTGCAGACACTCTATTGTGCTGTCCACTGCAATTCTGCAGCTGTCCAGAGAGGGCGCCTTGACAAGGATATCGTCTAGATAAGGCGTCAGGGAGATCCCCCTCCAGTCTGAGATGGGCCACCAGCGCCACCAGGATCTTGGTGAGCACTCTGGGCTCAGACTTCAGACCAAAAGGGAGTGTTCTGTATTGAAAATGTCTTTGATTGTAGGCAAAGTGAAGAAATTTGTGATGGGATTCCCTTATGGGGACATGCAAATAGGCCTCTGATAGATCTGCGGCTGGCCAGGCAGTTGGTCCCCTATCTCGACCGTGAAGACCTGGCCACTGTGATCCATGCGACGGTCACCTTGAGGCTGGACTACTGTAACACTCTCTACTTGGGGCTGCCTCTGTCGCAAATCCGGAAGCTGCAGCTAGTGCAGAATGCTGCAGCTAGGCTGTTGATAGGCCTCTCCAGGCGAGACCACATCCGGCCGGTGCTGCAAGCGCTGCACTGGCTGCCAATAGCATACCGGATTCGCTTCAAAGTGCTGGTGCTTACCTTTAAAGCCCTGAATGGCCAGGGTCTGGCTTACCTAAGGGACCGCCTCTTCCCGTATGTTCCCTCAAGAGCACTGCGATCGGGGAATCTCCATCGCCTTGAAGTACCAGGCCCCCGAGTCGTGAAGTTGTCCCACACCAGAGCAAGGGCATTTTCGGTGGCGGCTCCTACCTGGTGGAATGAGCTCCCGGAGGAGATGCGGGCCCTGCGGGACCTCGTACAGTTCCGCAGGGTCTGTAAGACGGAGCTCTTCTGCCAGGCCTTCGAGTAGGAGCCGCCACCGCCACTATTCCATCACCGAGATTTCATCTTTCACCTACCGCAATGTGAGGGAGCGGTAGGTGTTGCGCGATTGAGCCGTGAAACAACACTCCTGGCGCTCATGTTTTTAAGAAAATCTGCCATCATTGCGATTTTTTGCGCATCTTGGTTATTTTACGTAAACTATTGCAGCACCGTTTTTAATATATTATGTAACATTTTTTTATTGTCCTATATATTTTTAAACCTTATTTGTTAGCCGCCCTGAGACACTATGTGTAGGGCGGGATACAAGTCACAAAATAAATAAATAAATAAATAAAAAATCTATGGAAGCCATATAATCCCCCTTCTGTATGGCTAGCAATGTTGACTTGAGTGTCTCCATCTTGAATTTCTTTTGTTGAATCCAGCGATTCAACCATTTCAAATCTAATATTGCCCTGACGTCCCCATTCTTTTTTGGGACCGTGAACAGTATTGAATAAACTCCCTGTGCCTGTTGACTCTTTGGCACTGGCTCTATGGCCCCAATCTCTAAAAGAAATTCTTTAAAAACATGTTTTCCTTTAAAAGATTTCTGGATGATTTATTTTTTATTTTTATAGGCAAAATGGATTTTGACAACTTTACCATATGGCTCAATCAACTTCATGCCACCATAAAATTTACTTCACAGTCAGATTCAAAGGAAATTAATTACTTAGATACTATTGTTTACTGTACTGAAACTAGAAAATTAGCAGTCAAACCATACTCCAAACCTACGGACAGGAATTCTTACTTGCACTTTAAATCACATCATGCAAGACATCTCAGACATATTTTACCACTGGGTCAGTATCTTCACATTAAGAGAAATTGTACATCTGCAGAGCAATATGCTGTTGAAAAAAATAAAGTTAGATGACCAATTTGCTAGTCGGGGTTATCCTAGCAATACGATTAGACAAGCTGCAATGAAGGCAGCTTTAAGAACTCGTGTAAGTCTTTTGGAGGATCAATCACCTAAGTGCAACACTGATAGTTTTAGTTTTACATGGCTTTTAGAATACACTCCCTATACAGACCAAATTAAGAATACCATCATGAAACATTGGAATATTGTTAGTAGCATACCAGGCTGTGAAAATAGGCCATGTATAGGATATAGGAAATCCAAGAGTAGTAGAGATTATCTTATTAAAACAGATGTTTCCCCACGAAGCTATCCAATTTTAGCTATACCTGGAAACTATTGTTGTGGCAGGTGTTCTGTATGTCCATTAGTTTGGGAAACTGATAGGGTGGACTTTCCAGAATTAAAGGTACATATACAATTAAAATAATTCACCAACTGTGCAACAAAAAAACTGTGTATCTTTTAAAATATCCATGTCCCAGGTATTATGTAGGAGTCTCCACAAGAGCAATTAGAACACGTATTGTGGAACATAGGTCTCGCATCCGTCAACAAAATGTGGATTGTCCCTTGGTTTCCCACTTCCTTGAGCACCAACATGATTGTAACAGCTTTACTTTTGTTGTTTTGGAACTCTTTAATAATGACCCTTTTAACATAATGGATACTAAAAAAATGCTACTTAGACGTGAAGCATACTGGATACACAAACTGCATACCATTAGTCCCTATGGTCTAAAGAATGAAATAGATTTCTCTTGCTTTTTGTAATTAGCAGGTGTCACTTTAAAATAAGCCTCTATAAAACCAGTGAGGTTACTGTGCATTTTAAGGCATTCGAGCATGGAGAAGCAGTGGCTATGTTTGACTAGTGCCCTCTGATGAAGTGACATTCACGAAACGAAGAGAAGAACCCGGAACCTTCGTTATTTGGCTACCTGTTGCACTGTTTGCATTTATATGTTGTTGTACTTTCTTGTTATATTTGTATTTTCATCTATTTCATGTAAACTTTTACATATTCTATGAGATATAGCATTTCCCTGGCTTTTTTCTATATGCTGAATGGCCTCTTTCAACATATGATGTCGTAGATTGGACCGGTTCTTCGGAATCTGTAGAAAATGTCTCAGAGGTAAGCGATCGAACTCCAGTGAGTACTCACTTGTCACAGTCTCCAGCACCCATTTGTCCTGTACGGTACGATGCCACTGGCTTGCAAACCTCTGGAGACGTCCCCCTATTCCTAGACTGTCCAGGCCTGCCAGATAGTCACGCTGACGCCCCCTTTTTGGTGCCCCTTGTTGACGGACTGGTTTTGTGAAAGGGAGGAGACTTGTTATTTTCTCGTGGCTTGTGCTGCCACCTACCTTGAAAGGATTTGGAAAACCCCTGTCTAGATGATCTCTTTATGTCCCGAAAGGACTGAAAACGCTTCTGTTTTTCCACCTTCTTTTTGGAAGGAAGGGCCTTTTTCTTATCTTTGTCCTCTACCAAGTACTTGTCCGTACCATCTCCAAAGAGATTGGTGCCCTTGAAAGGTATCGTTGCTACTCTAGCCTAGGCAGCTGGGTCTACGTCCCAACTTCGAAGCCACGTGTTATGCCTAGCTGTAACAACGAAGGACATAGCTCTTGGAGACATTTGAACCGCATCTAAGGATGCATCAGAAGCAAAGCCTGCCACCAAAGCTATTTTCTTTATTTCATCTTTAAGATCCTTTGGCAACTTACTGTCTGCTGCCGCTAGATCTGACGCTATTGTGTAGTGGGTTGAACACGTGTCGAAACCACTGAGACCAATGTAGTGCTCAGCATGGTTTACTGGTACACAACAAAGACAAAGACAAATGGCCGGCTGGCTAACTATATACACACCTGGGGACACACCCCTAGGTTCCGTTGGTGGGTTTAAATCTCCTGCCACAGTCCCATTGGTCCCCCAGTGGAGAGACCAGGAGCCTAGTCCCCATTGTTCCGCCAGAGTCAAGCTCTGGAGTGTTTGCTGGCCCCTGGTGGCGGTCAGGGGACACAACAGATGCCAATGAGAATGCTGCTCTAGCAAAAAGAGAGCCTGTTGTGGATGCTCTCAGGGCATTGGCAGAGGCTTCAAACTCCCGGCATAGAGCCAGCTCGATCCTCTTATCACAAGGGTCTTTAGGAAGGCCATCAGCCTCCATAGGCAATACAGAAGTCGAAGATAACTGTGTCACAGGTTCATCCACCAGTGGGAGTTTGACTCTCTTTGTGGCCTCAGGGACCAGTGAATAAAACTTGGAAAATACAGGATGGTTAGCTTTGGCCCTGGCTGGCAACTCCCACTCTGCCTTAATGAGTTTGTAAAAAGCAGCCGGTGAAGGAACCCCGGATGCCTTCACCCCAGACTTGGGAAGCGATTTTACTGCTCCTTCAGGGAAGTCTGGATCTGGTTCCTCCTTCCCTTTGGGTTGTGCGTTGAGCTCCAGTAC
>NW_015180013.1:0-5727 GCF_001447785.1 Gekko japonicus
TACTATGTGCTGACCACCTGCCCTGAACAGAGAACCCTTCGCAGTGGGCACCCCAGCCTGTTAAGGAAACATCAGTGGTGAGGGTGACCTGAGGAACCCAAACCCCACATTGGACTCCTGTAAAAAGATTGGCATCCTCTGTCCACCAGCTAGGAGATCTCAAAATAGTGCTGGGAATAGAGAAGCAGTGCCCAGGGGATGCCTCATACAGTCAAAGCTGGAGACTATGCATGTGCGATCTAGCCAGGGGAACAACAGCTGTGGTAGATGCCATAAGGCCCAATAAGCATTGGACAGATTTAACTGACTGCCACCTGTTTTGCAGAAAGGCATGAGCCATAATCTTAATGGACTTGCCCCTATCCAGGGGTAAGAAGGCCCTCTCTTGCAGCAAATCTAGTGGTGCCCCAATAAACTGAACCTGGTGGGAAGTCCCCAAGCAGGATTTTTCCCAATTAACCACTAAGCCCAAGCCTATGCAAGTGACAAGGATCACATCCAAAGAGCTCCTGAGACTGGGCTACAACCAGTCATCCAAATAGGGGGAAATGGTGCAAAGGGAAATGGTCCTTAAATGAGCCACAGCTACTGCTATGCATTTAGGAGCGGTAGCAAGGTCAATGGAAAAGACGAGTACTGAAACTTTTCTGAGCCTTGTTGGAGGCAAAGGTATTTTATGTGTGAGGGATGAATGGCAATGTGAAAGTAGGCATCTTTAAGGTCCAAGACAGCAAACCAGGAGTTGGGGGTGAGCAACTCAATTACAGATGAAAGAGAAACCATTCTGGTCAGAAACCTTCAAAAACTTGTTTAATTTTCTCAAATTGAGAACTGGCCTGTGGCCTCCATTGTTTTTATCCACCAGAAAAAAACTGGAGTGAAAACCCCTTGACCGGGCTTCGAAGTACCCAGGATCACCCAAGTCACGACCAAACCCGGTACAAGGGGAGGTGGAATCTGGGATTGCTGAGGGCGATGCTCAGGCCACTGCTGAAAATATGCTGGTGACATATAGTATAAAGGCCATTGAAGTGGACCAGGTTGTTGCCACGATGAGGGCATGGTCAGTTCAGATTGTACTTGCTGCCCTGTCAGGAGGCTGGAGTGCTCCTCTTTGGATCCTGACAGAGACCTGGCTGGGGAACCAAAATGAGGTGATGGGGTGTGCGGAGGCACCAAGATAACGTCTTGTTCCTCAGAGGAATGCCTCAGTAACGGCAACAGGTATCTATGGTGCTTGGGAGCGGAGCCAGCCTTCTCCTTCTCCTTTGATTTCTTCTCCCTCTTTGCTGGTGGTTCCAACAAGGAATGGGCTGGGATAGATGGCAATGGGGACTGAGGACATCTTGGTTCCGAGGCACTTCTGAAGAAGTGAGCAGTGACTCACAAAACCTCATACCCTAGCACAAATTTTGTTAGTCTTTCAGGTGCTACTGGAGTCTTACTGTTTTCTACCAAGGCAGGGGTAAATGAGGAGGCTCTTCTAGGTGAGCACAAAGCCTGCTTAGATGTCGAAGCCATGTGAACCGATTGCACAGACAGTGGTCCAGAACAGGACTCCAGTGCTGGAACTGATGAGGTTGGCTGGCTCTAATAGGGTGGTTTCAGAGGTTCCGATCCTGGAACCGACTTTCACAGTCTGAGGCCAACAGAGCCTTCTCCTGTAGCACAGTCTTCAAATGGGATGCTCTGTCCAAACGCACCTTAGGTGTAAAGCCCTGGCAAATTTTGCAAGCAACCACATTATGTGATTTTCCCAGACACATGAGACAGTTTGCACTCATCACTGTGGGTCATTCTGGCCAAGCATTTTGTACATTTTTTGAAAAGTACCTTGGACGCCATGCCAGGTACCACAAGCGACAGCAGCAGGGAAACCCAAGGGTAGGCCAACAAGAGTCACCTCACCCAGGACAAACAATCCCTCACTGAAGAAAAAACACAGTTGAAAAAAGAAAAGAGGGAGGAACCTCAGAAAGCCAGAAAAGGAGCACCATGTTTGGTAAGCACACAACTGAAAAACAGAACAGCTCAGCTGGGAAGTTCCTATCCATGCAGCAACAAAAAAGGAACAGAGGAAAAGGGGGCGCCCAGCTCCGGAGTACATGATGGTTTGGGCAGGAAAAGCCATTTGTGTTAGCTCCAGATGGGTAGGGGCACCCCCTCAGAGAGCTTTTTAACTGAAAGTAAATTTGTCCACAGTTGGCCTGTGCAGACACAGTCCCAATGTGTGGCAGCACCAAAGACGGAAGATGAACTAACTTTACAAGTCTAAGAGAAATCAGCAAAATACTCAGATGTCTGAATCTGAAAGATTTTTGAAAGAAGCGATTAAAAAGCACGCATTATGTTATAGGAAGTCCAGCGGTTTTTTCCATCCATGGTATTACTTGCTAAATGCACTGATTTCATAAGTACATGAAAAGAATTTTTTTGAATCTGTATATCATATTATAAGACTGAATCTACTTAATAAGCACTGTATAACAAAAAAAAATATATCATATTACGGAACTGCTAGTATTGTCCTAACTGGGCTATTGTAAGGATGGGACAATTTATGTCTTATGAAGGCTATATAACAGAGTTGCACTTAACTGTAACTGTTGTTCACTGAATGGTTCTCTGTGCAGGCACATGTGAGACTGTGCAGGTGTAGGCCAGCTGTGGAGATGAAGAATCCAAAGCTTTCTAGAAGATTCAAAGTGCAAGGAGTGCTCCCTCCTTCTTATACTGGTGTTTCCCACCCAAACCAGCGTTTGCTGCCATATAGAAGATAAGTCCTCAGAGAGAGCAGCCCACAGCAGGGAAAGGAGGGAGGCAGGTGTACCTGCATAGAAGACCACTTGATGAACAACAGTTACAGGTAAGTGCAACCCTGTTTTCATCTTTGTGGCCTCTGTGCAGTCCCACGTGGGAGAATAGGAAGGTCACTTATGGAGGAGGTGGATGAGGACTGATCAGTGAACAAGTGGCTGTAGCACTGCTTTCCACACAGCTGCTTCATTTCTGGAATCCACATGGATGGAGTAGTGCCTCATGAATTTAAGTGGAGCTGACCAGGTAGCAGCCCTGCAGATGTCATCTAGTGAAACCCTGTCAAGAAAGGTGGCTGAAAAGGCCTCTGTTCTGGTGGAGTGAGATTTGACTGGGAAAGGATATGGCATGTCAGCCACCAAGTATGCCAATCTGCAGTAACAACCCAGTGGGATAGCGTTTGAGAGGACATGGCCCTTCCCTTGTTTGGGCCACAGAAGCAACAAATTGTGGTCCTTCCTAAAGTCTTTGTATATTCTGAATAGAATTCTAACATCTAGTGTGTGTAAAGTCTGGTCCGCTTGTGAAGCTGGAGTCAGAAAAAACACCGGAAGTATTATGTCCTGGAGAGGTGAAATTTACTTCAGGGAGACATACCAGGATGAAAGACAACCTTGTTTCTGTGAAATTTTGTGAATGGAGAGTCACATTGTAGAGTTCACAGTTCTCCCACTCTGCATACTGAGATGATAGCTACCAAAATGCAGTCTTATATGATAGAATTCACAAATCACAAATTGCTATGAGTTCGAATGATTTATACGCAAGTTCACTCAGTACTGAAGATAAGCTCTGTTGGGGGATTGGGGGAGCAAGTTGTAGATATAAGTTGAATGGATCTTTTAAAAAACTCCTGGATCAAGCAGCAGAAAACACTGTGGATCCTTCCACCTTGAAATGAAAAGCTGAGATAGCTGCCATATGTACTTTTAGGGAAGAGACAGACAAACAGATATTGTCACACGGATTTCCTGGGGCAGTACATGAGTACAAGTGTTCTTTATACTCTATGTATACGAGGGTCAAATTGTGAGAGATAGCCAGTGGAAGGAAGAGACCTTTTGATTGAATAAATGGAGTTTTTATTGTAAATAAATGCAAAGCTCACACTAACTCATGCAAAAATAATAACAACAGATCAACACGCACAGAGCTGGGAAACAGAGAGGTGATCAATAGTGACAAGAAGGGGGTTGATTTCAGATAGGGCAATATTCACCTGATCCGGAAGTCTGGAATCTATGTGGAAGAAGGAGGACAAGGCCGACCAGCCGTTCATGTCAAAGGCTCAGACAGAGAGTGAGGGTACACCCTTATGGGCCCCAAGAGCTGTACAAGGGTTGAGGCATGGAGTGTCAGTTTAAATATTTTGGGGGGGAACCAGGGGTGGGCTGGCTTGGGGTATAATGAGTAGCCAGATCAAGTTGGGTATGTGCAGGATGCTTGGTTTAGACTTCCAAGGTTGGGAAAGTCACCAGTGTTTGCATTTCTATATGTCAGTGGCTCGATGTTGAATGGGAAAGGGTGCTAGACTCTTGAAATTACTTCAAAGGAGACAGTGCAGTTTACTAAGGTGATGCCAGGGTCAGGGAAGATGGGATTAGTATGGCTAGGCTGCGTATCTCTGTTGATTGTATCAGTCATGAGATCCTGTGTATGTGCTTGTTCACCGTGCTCCTGTTTGGCTCAGTTCCTCCTGAGCCTGTCAGGCTGGTTCAAAATGGAGTCTTTTCTGGCTCTGTGTTGCCTGCCTGTGACAGACCAGTGTGAGGTATGGGACCTTGGTCTTACTGCCTTTCTGGCTGCTGGGTCCCTCTGAGTTTTTTGGGGGGAAAGCAAGTTTAACACAGCTATATCAGGGGAGGTAACAGTCTCTTTGAGAGACAACGAAACTAAAAAAATGTGCTCTAAAGGGCAAATATCAGAATAGAGTCCATTCTGGGTTGCCACTCACACATGAACACACATGAAGTTGCCTTAGACTGAATCAGACCCTTGGTCCATCAGGGACAGTATTGTCTACTCAGGCAGCAGGTCTCCACGGTCTCAGGCAGGGATCTCTCACATCACCTACTGCCTGGTCCTTTTAACTGGAGTCACCAGGGATTGAATCTGGGACCTTCTGTATGCCAAGCAGATACTCTACCACTGAGCCATGGCTACTCCACCACTTGGGTTCACCAGTTGGCTGAGTAAGATTTACATGTAGCCTGTTTGCAGGCTGAGATAAGAACCCTAGAGACTCTATCTGACCTCTGACCTAGTGGCATATCAGCCACACTGTGAGGTGCAGTGACATGATGTCATGATAGAGCAAGGAACCTATGTGAAGCAAGTCCTCCTCCCATGGAAGTCTTATGTGAACCCCCTCTGAGAGGCCCCAGAGGATTGAAAACCATATTCACCTGGGCCAATATGGGGCTATGACAATGTATATTGAATGCTCCAATTTTAGTTTGGCAATCACCTTGGGTAGTATAGTAAAAGGGGGATGTCACATATGCTCCTCCCAGGCCACCAGACTCTCTATTAATAACTACAGATCTCCACAGTTTTCTCTTAATGTCCTCACCCCTACACCTCCATGCCCTCCCTGTTAGATTTACTGGTCTGGTACAGCCAGGAATCTCTATACTTAGCAGAGTGTACTAGGCTACATGCAGCAGTAGCTTCTGAGTACTGTGTGCGCTAGCAAACTTACAGAGTTACACGGAACCACTTGTCAGTTTCAACCTAATAAGAATCCTTTATTCAAGGAACTACATTCTAGATAGTGCAGGTTGAGAGATAGGGAAGAATCTAATCTAACTAGATAGTTGGATGCGGATGGAGAATGCCTGTCCCGCATCCATGGTGACAAAGATAGAGAGTGTGTGCTCCTGAGAGAGAGAAGGTGTCAAGCTGGAAGGA
>NW_015180014.1:0-5249 GCF_001447785.1 Gekko japonicus
GGAGGAGGAGGAGGAGGAGGAGGAGCATCATTTCCTTCCTAAAAAACAGGAATAGTATGAATGTATATTATAATCTGTGAACTGAATCACACTGCTATTGTCAGTAGCTGTGAGGGAGAGGTCCCCTCCTGTCTTTCCCAGAATGCAGCCGAGGAGAACAGATGGAATGTTGGGGTAAAGTTGACAGTGGGCAGTGTGGATTTTTAGAGCTTAGAGCGTTCTGTGGGAGGGATATGAGGCTGAGTTGGTGAGTGAAAGAGCAGGAGTCAGAAGCTGACTCTAAGAAAGATAATTTGTCAGTGTGAGGACAGAAAGGGTGGAAGAATGAAGAGAGTTAGTGATCAAAAGTTCTTGTGTTGTATCCATGTACCTAGAACACTCTTTGTCCTTGCTAACTGAGGCTGAATATTCTCAGGGGAAGAAATGAAACTTCCATGACAGATCCCTTCCAGTCCAGCTTCCGCCCAGGCCATAGGATGGAGACAGCACTGGTCGCCCTCACAATCAACCTCCAAAGGCACCTGGAATGGGGCGGGATGGCGGTGCTGTTGTTGTAGGACCTGTCAGCGGCGTTCAACATGGTTGACCATCAGCTACTTGCCCACCGCCTCGCCGACATGGGGATTCAGGGGTTTGCCTTGCAATGGCTTGTCTCCTTTCTCCATGGTCGTGGACAAAAGGTGGCTATTGGGGAGCAGCTGTCCCGAAGGCACCCACTAGTGTGTGGAGTGCTTCAAGGGGCGGTGCTCTCCCCAATGCTATTTAACATTTACATGTGCCCCCTTGCCCAGATTGCCTGGAGGCATGGGCTAGGGTGTCATCAATATGTGGATGTCACCCAGCTCTATCTGTTTTTGGGTGGTCAGTCTGACACTACCCCGGAAGACCTGGACCAGGCGTTGCAGGACATGGCTGGATGGCTTAGACTGAGCCGATTGAAATTGAATCTGATGAAGACGGAAGTCCTGTGCCTGAATCAGAGTGGTGTGGGGATAGGGTTCCCACTCCCAGCCTTTGAAGGGGCACCGTTCATGCCAGCACTGAGGGTCAGGAGTTTGGGTGTGCTCCTGGATGCTTCCTTAACAATGGAGGCCTAGGTAACAGCTGCTGCCAAGGCAGTCTTTTATCATCTTCAGCTGATTAGGCAGTTGGTTTCCTTCCTTGAACGCAATGATCTGGCTTCAGTGATCCATGCAATGGTCACCTCGACGCTTGACTACTGCAATGCTCTCCACATGGGGCTGCCCTTGGTGCAACATCGGAAGCTGCAGCTGGTGCAAAATGCAGTGGCCAGGCTGTTGATGGGTCTCCCTAGGTGGGAGTACATCCAGTCTGTGCTAAAGACATTGCACTGGCTGCCAACAGCATACTGGATTCGCTTCAAGGTGCAGGTTTTGAACTTTAAAGCCCTTTATGGTCAGGGACTGGCCTACTGGAGGGACAACCTTTCTCCAATGTTCCCCAGAGAACACTGCAACGAGGATCTTAAAATTGCCTGGTCCTCCCTGGCCTGAAGGATGTCAGGTTGACATCAACCAGGACCAGGGAGTTCTATCTGGCAGCCCCGACCTACTGGAATGAGCTCCCTGGTGAGATCAGGGCCCTGTGGGACCTCTCCCAGTTCTGCAGGGCTGTGAAAATGAAGCTTTTTCGACAGGTGTTCCGATAGGAGCGGCACCTTTCCAGCTGTGCCCTGTTTTGACTCAGACCTAGAAGTTACCTAGTGTGGTGGCACCACTGATTGTGTTTCTAAATGCACTTTATCATATTGTACCACCATTGATCTATTAATGGTTTTAAACTGTGTATTTGTATTTGTATTATGATATATTGTTTTATTATATATATATCATGATATATATTGTTTTATTAGTTTTATGTGAGCCACCCTGAGCCTGCCTTGGCAGGGAGGGTGGGGTAAAAGGCGAAGCAATAAATAAATAAATAATGATGTGGCCCATTATGATTATTTTCACAATTGGTAGTAAAGAGGTTCAGTGTGTGATCCCATTAAAAAAAAGCTTCTTCATGGCTAGAGGGCAGATCTTCATGTTTCTATCAATCCAATCTGTGCATCCACAATGGAACTTGCTTCCTTCTTTATTTTGACAAAATAGCATTCTAGGACATCTTCCTTATTTTTACCTAGTGCTCCCCTTTTTAAGAATACTCACATTTCCTGCAGGAGGAGAGGGAGGCTCATTTCCTTCCTAAAAAAACAGAGATGAATAGTATGAATGTATATGATAATCTTTGAACTGAATCACACTGCTATTGTCAGTAGCTGTGAGAAAGAGGTCCCCTTCTGCCTTTCCCAGAATGCAGCCGAGGAGAACAGATGGAATGTTGGGGTAAAGTTGACAGTGGGCAGTGTGGATTTTTAGAGCTTAGAGCGTTCTGTGGGAGGGATATGAGGCTGAGTTGGTGAGTGAAAGAGCAGGAGTCAGAAGCTGACTCTAAGAAAGATAATTTGTCAGTGTGAGGACAGAAAGGGTGGAGAAAGAGTGGAAGAATGAAGAGAGTTAGTGATCAAAAGTTCTTGTGTTGTATCCATGTACCTAGAACACTCTTTGTCCTTGCTAACTGAGGCTGAATATTCTCAGGGGAAGAAACTAAACACACAAACCAGCTAGCCTTTTTGGACAGTGTATTAATAAACAGTGACAGTGGGAAAGGAAAGCAGTATTTACTTTCCTAACTTTCCTAATAGACTGCATTCACGAAGGGTGGAATCTGGGACATCCATCAGATATAGCCAGGGTACTAACATCATGATGTGGCCTATTATGATTATTTTCACAATTGGTAGTACAGTGTGTGATCCCTATACAAAAAGCATCTTCATGGCCAGGGGGTAGTTCTTCATGTTTTTACCAATCCATTCTGTTCATCTACAATGGAGCTTGCTTCCCTCTTGACAAAAAAACATTCTAGGACATCTTCCTTATTTTTACCTAGTATTCCCCTATTTAGGAATACTTACATCTGCTGCAGGAGGAGAAGGCTCATTGCCCCCATAGATGGAAGAAGAGTCGTACAACAGTAGTTGGGTTAACTAAAGGCCACTTTATTTATTAACAACGCAATTGCAAGGGCTGACAGTATGAAGCGACATGGTCAATGCCTGGGGACACACAAAGCCCCACCCTTGCCATAAGATGGGCAATGTACCTGGCCCCCGGTGTGTAGCCTGCTATAAGTGGTTCAAACCCGGGCAGCCCAGCCATGGAATATGCCATGACGATCCCTCACTTACAGCCACATGACCTGTGTAGAGTATCCACCAAAGGCAATCCAAAAGGCAGTCTGCCCATCTCATCCCTGGCCGCAAGGCTGCAGTGATGATCTGACAGCCCCCTCCCCCCTCCAGGGTTGCTGATAGGTGCTTATCAAGCCGCAACAAATTTTCCTAACAAAACTCTGCCCAACCATAAAGTGACGAACCTAACCAACAGCTCCACCCTTGCCAATTCCTCAATCCACTGACAGCAGTACAGGGTAGGCAAAAAACACACCCTATCCATAGTCAAGCATATCAGAGGTAAGAATTCCTACCCGGCCTTCCTATCAAAAGGGGCAACCAGCCTAAAGCCTGCACTGCGTCCAGGGCGGGCGGGTGGGCCGAGCACGAGGCACAGACTGCCTGAATGGGGCCAGAGCCCGCCGTTAAGACAGTGCTGGCCCCGCCCCTTAAAGTACCCGACTGCAGCAGCCGAACTCCTCCCTCCTTTCATGGAGGCCAAGACGGCTCCCAGCAGTATGCCTTTGGCGTCTGCTGGGGAGCCGGATTTCCTCCCTGAAAAACAGAGATGAATAATATGAATGTATATTATAATCTTTGAACTGAATCACACTTCTATTGTCTGTAGTACTGAGGGACAGGTCCACTTCCACGTCTACCTTTCTCAGAATGCAGCCAAGGAGAGCAGATGGAATGTTGGGGTAAAGTTGACAGTGGGCAGTGGGGAGTGTTAAAGCCCAGACAGTTGCATGGGAGGGATACGCGTTTGAGTTGGTGAGTGAACTAGCAGGAGTCAGAAGCTGACTCTAACAAAGATAATTTATCTGAGAGGAAAGAAAGAGTGGAAGAATGAAGAGAGTTAGTGATCAAAAGTTCTCGTATTGTATCTATGCACGTAGAACACTCTTCATCCCTGCTAGCTGAGGCAGAATGTTTCAGTCCTCTGAAAAACAGAGAGGAATAGCATGAACATAAGTCATAATCTTTGAACTGAATCACACTTCTATGATCAGTAGCTGTGAGCAACAGGTCCACTTCTGCTTCTCCCAGAATGCAGCCAGTGAGAACTGATGGACTGTTGGGGTAAAGTTGATAGTGGGCAGTACGGAGGGTTACAGCCCAGAGAGCTGTGTTTTGGGGAGAGGTTATGTTGGGTGATAGGGATAAGGGTCGGAGGAACTTTCAGAGTCTGACATAAAACCAGAGACCATTAATAGACTGTGTTCACCAGGGGTGGAATATGGGACAGCCATCAGACAAAAACAGGGCACTAACATCGTGATGTGGCCCTTATGTTTATTTTCACAATTGGTAGTACAGAGGTTCAGTGTGTGATCCCTAAACAAAAAGCATCTTCATGGCCAGGGGACAGATCTTCATGTTTCTACCAATCCACTCTGTGCATCCACAATGGAACTTGCTTCCTTCTATTTGAATATTCTCATGGGAAGAAACTAAATACAGAAACCAGCTAGCCCTTTGGTTAATGTATTAATGAACAGTGGTGGTGGGATAGGAAAGCAGTATTTAGTTTCCTAACCCAATCACTCAAGAAATTAGCGAGGTGAGGGACAGCTGAAAAGGAAACTGGGCTGCCCGATCCAGTAGTGTCCTTGGGAAAAGGAGTAGGCAAGTGGTGTAGGAAAAAAACCCCAAGTCTGCCTCTCCCAGAATGCAGCTGAGGACAGCAGATGGAATGTTGGGGTAATGTTGACAGTGGGCAGTGGGGAGAGTTACAGCCCAGAGAGTTGTGTGGGAGGGACATGGGGGTGATTCAGTGAGTGAAAGAGGAGGAGTCAGAAACTGACTCTAACAAAGACTCTAATTTGTGAGTGAAGAAGACAGAAAGAATGGAAGAATGAAGAGAGTTAGTGATCCAAAGTTCTCATGTTGTATCCATGAGCTGAGAGCAATCTTCATCCCTGACAACTAAGGCTGAATATTCTCAGAGGAAGAAACTGAAAACAAGAACCAGCTAGCATTTGGTGCACACACACACACACACACA
>NW_015180015.1:0-5191 GCF_001447785.1 Gekko japonicus
AGGCTGAGGGGACAAATTGGCCTCCTGATAAGTAGAAACATTTTATAATTATCTTCCCTACTCTCAAAGCTGTGTTCCTTGCTAGATCCCCACTGTTTTTTGAATGTTGTGGTTTCTAACAGGCTAGTCCCTTTGACAAAGAATTAATGGACATAAGTCTGACATTAGAAACCACAACATTCAAAAACCAGTGGGGGGACATTTTAACCTTCCAGGACATTCAGTTGCTGACCTAAGAGTAGCAGTTCTCTTACAAAGGATTTCAATGGGAGATTAGAAAGAGAGATGGCTGAATTGCAACTGATAATGAAGCTCAAGGCAATGCATCCACCTGGACTTAATCAAGACCTAGGTTTCCTGTCTCATTACCAATGCTGATTTCTCCACACCTACTACCATCTGCACCTAATCCAATCATCTGAAATCACTCCACTTTCCAGTATAGAGGACGATGGACTCACATTCTAGCTGTATCTGAAGAAGTGAGCAGTGACTCACAAAAGCTTCTACTCTGCCACAAATTTTTAGTTTTTAAGGTGCTTCTGGACTCTTGCTCTTTTCTACTGCTACAGGCAGACTAACACAGCTACCCACCTTGATCTACTTGAGGATATATTTAATTTGCTTCCTTTGGGGACAGAATCATAGAAATGTCTCATGTTCAGTAGGCTACAGAGATCAGTTCCAGGGTTGCCACCAGCCCCCCAGTGGTCGACAGTATGATTTCACCTCTGAGAAGAACCCAGAAGTGTTGACCTTCCTTTCTAAAGCATTGCCAGAAAGTCTATGTTTCCTCTCCTGGTCTCTCCTGGTCATCCGGCTGGACCTGACAACCCTCTATGAAGAAAATGGCAACTCTGGAGAGTAGATTATATGGTCACTGAGAGCCCATCCCACCTTCCCCAAGCCCTAACTTCCAAATCTCCAGAAACCCAGAGCTGGAAAGCCTAATTATGAAATAATATCCTTGAACTATTTTGGTGTACTCTTCAGGTCCCTCAAAATCTATAGAAATGTCCTGTTTTTAGACTTTATCTGTGATTAGGGTGCTTTGGGCTACGTGCACCTCACACTTCACCTTTCAAGGTAATGTCGAAGCGTCTGAGCAATTATGGGATACTTTCGTTATCACTCCCTTTCAGGGAGAGTTAGACAGATGCCATCCTTTTACACTGACTTTTACCAGACATCAGCTCTCTGCATGCTGTGGAAATCTGTTTCTGGAGTGTTTGTCCTTTTCACAGAGAGATTTAGAAATCGTTTATTTTCTTTTTCTTTTAAAAAATAACAATCAGGGTGTCCTAAGCTACGTCTTGCCAAGATTATAGCCTTCTGGCTGCAATAGGAACATGTATTCTACTAGAAATAAGGCCCGTTCTGGAAATAAATACAACAAGCTCTAGAAAGAGGCTCTGGCCTTGGACACCCAGCGTCAATTTGCTGTGGCGACCTCAGCAGGGTATAATGACACAGAGTCCACCCTTCTCCTCTCCCCCTTTTAATCAGAGTAGAGATGCTGAAAGAGAAAACATTTCCTCCGTGCCACGTTCCTGATCACAGTACCCTTTTTATTTTTCCCTCTCCCACAGGAAGCGGGACTATATTGATCGGGAACAGGAGCAAAAGCTGAGCATCCCTTCCTGGAGCATCAGTGCTCCCGTCCAACTAACAACCCACCACTCGAGCATGTAATAATGATTTTTAGAAGCCTTTGGCGATCCAGCCACAAGTCATAAAACCTCTGGAAAACCAGCCACAAATCACCACAGCTTGGTTCTCTGTGGGCCCCAAGCCTCTCAGCCTAACCCACCTCACAGGGTTGTTGTGAGGGTCAAATGCAGGAGGAGTGACTCATGTATGGGTGGAATAAAAAGGTAGCAATAGAATGGATTGGATGTAGAAGGGACCCTCAAGAACAGGACTGGGAGTAGGGTTTCTAGGTTAGGAAACTCCAGAGTTTTAGGGTTGGAGCTTGGGGAGGACAGAGACGTTAGTGGGGTACAATGCCACAGAGCCCACCCTCCGAAGCATCCATTTTTCTCCAGAGGAACTGATCTCTGTAGTCTGGAGATGAGCTATAATTCCAGGGGATCCCCATGTCTCACCTGAAGGCTGGCATCCCTCATTGGTGAGGACATTTTGGGTTCCTGAGGGAAAACAGAGTCACTTCCCTCCCCCAGTGGTGCTGGAGTCCTTGATCCCTTGAAAACACTGTGCTGGATCCAACCTCATGGCCTAACTGCAGCATCAATTAAAGACATAGAACCATTCGTTCAATCGTGTCCCCGAAAGATCATCGGATTTTTTGTGGTGGGAGATTCCGTTCTCACACCCTCAATTTCACCATGGCCCTGGAACCCTTTTGCTTTCAGATGAAGGTAAACTCACCACAATTAAGGACACAATTTTTCCCCAATTAACGACTCGGAGCTTTAGCGGATGGTCAAATTCAGGGGGTATCTTGGTCCGGGTGAGATCGTAATAAATCGCCCCCAAAACCAGCAAGAGCAAGAGAGTTGCCGGGACACCTCCAGCGGCAAGCAAGAGGGCATACAGCCATTCCATTCCCCCTTTCCGAAGGCAGCCAGGCGCAGGGCTGGATCTCCAGGAAGACCTTGCGGCTTTCCTTTCCAGGTGACTCCACGGAGCTATCCGCTCAGCTTTCCCATTCGGCTTGCAAGGAGAGTTGTGAAGAAACAGCCCGGTTATCACTTCCAATTATACAGGCGCTCATGCAACAGGAAAACAACAGAGGCTAAATTGACCCGGTGGCTTGTGTAACCTGTGCCCTCTGTTCTGATAGGGCTTCGGTCTCAATCTGTTGGGCAACTCATGTGCCAAATGACTGTACAGTTCATTAAAGGAATTGGGAGAGTTTTCTTCAATGTTCACTGGGGATTCCAGCAAAGAGAGCTTTGACTCTCGGAAACATATGCCCCCCCAAATCTTTCGGTCTCTAAATCCAGCTCAGGTCACTCCAGGCCCGTAGCTACAATGGGGGGGGGTCTTGGGGTTAGACCCCCTGACTTATTGGCAAGGCCCCATGACTTCCCATCCAGCCCAGGGCCCCCAAGCGGCGGCAGGTACAGAGAAGGAGCCGGGTATTCCTTTAATTTGATTAGCCAGTGCCCCCTAAGATGCCCATCGACTTAAAAAATCCTGGCTACAGGCCTGGGTCACTCCCTGAAATTCAGGGTGGGGAATCCTCCCTCTCTGGGGCACAAGTGCCCCCTCTTGCATTCTATCAAGAGGGCTGGTGTGGTTAGGCAAGGCTGAGAGAAAGTGACCCACCCAACTTGGTGAGCTTTATGGAATAGTAGCAAATCCCAAGGTCTGACCTGGGATGAATCTGCAAATTCCCGTCTGCATTGCCTGATGGTTTCGCATCCTTTGATAATCAGATTTTATGGTACCGTCTAGACCGGGGGTGTCAAACATAAGGCCCAGGGGCCAGAACTGGCCCATCCAAGGATTTTATGTGGCCTGTGAGCAACTAGTTGAAGGGAGGGAACAGGAGACTGCTCGGGGGGGGGGAGTGGGCAGAGCCACTACGACTGTAACTTCAGCATGGCAGAACAACCTCGTCTGCAGCAGTCAAGCAGCATGGGGGCATCTGCCCAGTGCTGCACCACTGGCTCTCCTGTCCGCCCATATGGGTTTTCCTTTGTACCCTCCTCCCAGCCCATGAGGCCTTGCAGCGAGAATACACCAACTCGGAGCTTACGAGCTGCTGTCCTTGATACAGTTTATATCTCCGGAACCTGGCATTACGTTTTATGGCACACATGGCCCCGTCCAATAAAGTGACATTTATGTCAGATCCAGCCCTCATAACAACTGAATTCTATACCACTGCTCTAGACTGAATGCGTATTTCACTTTCTTTGATCATCGGATTTTATAGATTGATGGCTGTTCAGGGGTGACTTTGCAATGCAGTACTGCATTGGCCCGAGACTGTTTGAATGGGGTTTTGAGCTACACCTTTTCCTCAGTGTGGAGAAAATGTGGAGCGAATGCAAGATGTGGAACCAGCCCTGGGCAGCCCAATCTCTTCAGATCTCAGAAGCTAAGCAGGGTGAGCCCTGGCTCGTATTTGGATGGGAGACCACCACCAAGGAACACCAAGCTTGCTATGCAGAGGCAAGCAATGGCAAGCCACCTCTGAACATCTGTTGCCTTGAAAGGCTCCCGGGGGATGCCATAAATCTGTTGAGACTTGATGGGGAAAAAAAAATCCCTAATCCATGTTGCCTAGCACCAGTGCTCCCTCTAAGCTGAGTTAGTGTAAGCTAGCTCACAGTTTTTTAGCCTCCAGCTCATACATTTTGGTTTGGTTTGCTCCAGAGCAAACTAATTTATGCAGCAGCCAAATCAATCGCTCCCAACTTTAATACCAGTAGTTCAAAAAGTAGAATTTTTGCTCACAAGACTCCACAGATTAGAAGGAGCATTGCCTAGCACCCTGGTTCCAACAGTATCCAGCCCAATCAGGAAAGCGACAGCCTGGGTGGAGGAGTAGTTAGAGTGTCGGACCAGGATCTGGGAGTCCTGGGTTTGGATCCCCACTCTGCCATGGACTCTCGCTGGGAGGCCTTGGGCCAGTTGTTCATTGTAAACTACTTCACAGAGCTGTTGTTGAGAGGACAAAACGGAGGAGGAGAGGGCGGTGTGGTAAGCTGATTTGGGCCCCCGCCGTGGATACAAGCAAGGTATAAAATAAATGAATATACCTCCTCCTCCTTGTGAACGTGGAGGTTCCATGGCCGATGGACCCTGCAAGAGGTGTCCTTCAGGAGATTGTCTCACCCACACTTCAAGCCAACAGCAGCTGGCGAAACCACTACATCCTCCTCCCACGGTGAAGATGTGATCTTTGGGTCAGCCTGGCAACCAGGGAAGAAACCTTGGAGTAGGGTGGATCCATGTTTATAAGGAGGTAATAATTTAGCAGGAATTGCTTTCGTCATGCCGATAGCTGCCTACCCAAGTGGCATCTGGATGCCATTCCTTTGAACCCCTTTGATTAGACCCCACTGAAGAGACACAGAAGGACATCTATTAAAAAATGCAACAAAAAATCCCCTCCGGGGGCCCCCCAAAAATGGATTCTATTGTTTGTCATCTCAGTAGAGCATTTCCTTTGCGCACAGAAAGTCCCTGGTTCTATCCTCAGCATCTCCAGTTAAAA
>NW_015180016.1:0-5261 GCF_001447785.1 Gekko japonicus
ACAAGAGGAGATTTTAATAAAGTGAATAGAGCTATAACTTTAAGAGTCTGTGGACAATTTTAGACAGTTCTTTTTAATTGCATTGTTGGATATATTATACTGTTTGTGTTGCATTGTTTTCTAGTTCTGTAGTCTGCCTTGAGTCTCAGTGAGATTTCATCAGGTGAGGAAATAGAAAAGTTCTGTCTGTGTGCAAGTTGTCAGTTGAGGTTGCAACCAATAGGTGAGGAATGTCCGAAACAGCCATCGACTGGAGGGGGGGACAGCAAACTTACACAGCGCTCCTCTTCCTGCGGTGTTGTTTGAAGGGCAGAGATGCCAAGGGCAGGTTAACAGCTGCCTGAAAAGGAGCTCTGTATACTGCAAGAACGTCCTGTTCTAAAACTGATCCATGGAGTGCTTTCCGGCTAGCTAATCCAAATCTCTGTCTTTGGGAGCCTAACAATGTAGGCTACCTTTCATCTTTCTCCATTGCCTCGTAGGCAAGAACAGTAATCTCTCCCCATGCTACAAGTTAAAGTATGTATCATATAGCTGGGTGCAGGGGGGGGAGCAAGAAAGACCTTTGTCAGCTATGCTGCCATGGGGGTTGGGGAGTTCATTCTGTGTCTTGGTAATTGCTATTGCATTCCTATCTCTGCTGTTCTGCCTGTGCTGAAATGCTTATCATTACAGATGTGCAGGAGGAGGTTGTATTGTCTGGAAGTCTCCTATGTACCGTGAGAGACTACTGCTTCCCAGCTTTCACCACCTAACGGTTTCCTAGCTGGTCCCACGCGCGGGAGGGTAGCTAATTGGCCCATGCCGTGGGAGGGTGCATACGAATGCCCTATATCCTATTATGCTCAATGGGTTGCCGCCATTCTTAACAGTGCCTGTTTTACTGCATCTATAGCTTTGCAATAAAAGTATAACCGTTCCTGAATGCGTGTACTTCGTTGTAAGCTGTGGGTTCTGACAACCTTTTCCTTTATGACCCCCTCCCACTCCCATCTTTGTCTAGTGGACTTTGGTGACATCAAAAAATACATTCTCCCCCCCATCAATCAAGAATACAAATCATCCAGGACAATTAAATCTGTAGCCTTCAACATACTTACTAGGGAGTGAGCCCCACTGGATTCCGTGCCACTTAACGTCTTAGTGTGGCTGTGCTGTAATGTTCACAGTCATTTCATTGAATGTTTAAACGACCCATTGCCTTGCAGGGGCCATCCTGTCTGCAAAACTGCCCAGGTTGGTGCCCAGGCCGAGGGTGCTTTCCAGCAGATTTGTTTTACTTCCTCTCCCGAAACACCCCCCCCCCGGGGGGGAGCTGGAGGAGGACACAGTCTGGAAATGGTTCTGCAAAGGACTGCAAACAACAAGGGGCCAGAAAAAAAGGTTAAATTATGCCCACTGCGAGAGCAAACTGATCCTATGCCAACCGAGTTCGATGGGACATGCTCCTCAAATAAATACACATAGGACTGTAGTCCTCCAAAGTACTCTTAGGAAAGAGCATGTGGGACCTTATCGGAAGCTGGCAGTACAGTAGCTAAGAGAAGGCGCTTTGGGTGGAGGTCATCTCCTTGGTGACCTTACAGCATGACCATTGGCAGGATTACTCTCAGCCAATAGCTTTGTGATCAGCAGCCCCAAGGTCAGCTGGTCCCATATTGCAGATCTGGGGACTCATGCTGAAAGACAGGGCATGCATGTGAGTCCGCTTGACTATCAGTATAATCGTACCCAGTTAATCTAGTCTAAGCTTTGGACTGTTTACTCATTGGGTGCTACCAGGCCAATTCTTGTCACTCTGTTTAATACCTCTAAGGGCTGTTGGGAGGATGGGATGTGCCATGTCTACCATCTTGAAGCCTCTAGGGGAAGAAGTACATATGTACTTTTAAAAAATCATAAATTCTAGGGAAAGATTTTCAGCACAATCGGGAAGGAGGGGATAAAAGTATTCAGAGTGTTCCACTGACTTATCTCTAAGATGCCCTGGCAGAGCACCCCAGGGATTCTGTGCCCAGGTTAGGCACCAGCATGGCAATGTCACAGAGCAATGCCGGCACAAACCACTGAGCCGGTGAGGAAAGGGGCAGACACAGGGGCATGGTGTTAGTTGGCTCCCTAAGCTGCCCCAGCTTGGGAATCCCTCCCAAAAAGCCATCAGAAAGTTACACCATCGAAAACCTTAGCATAGTACATAGGCCTCCATTTACAAAGGAAGAGGCCACAAACCCCCAGCACAGACTCACCCACAACAAGCTCCAGAGAAGCACAGGATGCCAACTACAGCTGCAACAAATCACCTTTTCCCTAGCAGTAGCCAAACCCTCACCCCTGAATCCAATCACAGCTCCCCAGAACTACATAAACTCCAGCCAGGACACCTTGTAGTTCAGTAGTCAAGGAGTGAGACACAGGACTCTGTCTCATCTGTGCACACTTAGAGTGCAGCAAGTGTCTCATTTCAGGTACCCCCACCTGGAGGCACAACCTGAAGGAGAGGCAATCACACTGATAGTTGAGCAGAGGTAGAAATCTAGCTTCTCAACCAGGGAGTCCACACCTGCCTCCCCCCCCACCTTGCACAAGGCTGAATGCTGCCGCCACAATGTTGGCTCCTGGCTTTCCAAACAATTGATTGGCAGCTGGACCATCTTCAGATCGCAACTTTATTCTGTCAAAAGGCTGAGAATATTTTATTGAAAGGCTGCAGACATTCCTTATGACTGGAGTTTTACTTTACTAGGAAGCAACACTCATTCCTCCCTTCCAAGTTTTTGTGGCATTTGAAGGGCTAACTGGGAGATGGACAGTTCTGTCCATCACCACCTCTCCTGAAGGTTGGATTTCCCAGTACAACAGCCCCCGCCACCTGGGGGGAAGGCAGGGGAAAAAGTAAACTGGGCAGGTCCCTGTAAAAATTCATAAACCAGGCAGGTAGCTCAACAACCCAATACTGTGCCTGGTTCTTCAGAATGGAATCAAATGGGTCTATTCTGAAGTAATCGCACTTGCAGTCTTCTCCAGAGCAAGGTTCCATCAGAACATACTCTTGTACCAAAAAAACCTCCTTTCCAGGAATACCTAGTACCTGCCCACCTAAAATACCTTCAGGGGGCTGTCCTATCACATTTCTAGAAATACAAGAGAATATGCTGGGCATTATTTGCACAAATACGATAAGAAAGTCTATAGTTAATGGACATTTGGTCCCCACTGAAAGATTAAGTCTTGATTTGAACAAGTATGGTGGGAATTGCATCCCACTGGATAGAAGCCGGTGACTTAGAGATGCCAGGTCCCCACTGGCCACGGGCAGTGGGTGAAGGGGTAGGTTGCCAGTTCCAGGTTGGGACACTCCTGGAGACTTGGAGGTGGAGCCTGGGGAGGACAGGGACCTTAGGGGGTACAATGACAAAGAATCCACCCCCCAAAGCATCCATTTTCTCCAGGGGAACTGATCTCTGTACTCTGGAGATGCAATGTTCCCTCTAAGCTGTGGAGTCTTGTGTGCAAAAATTCTGCTTTGTGAGCTACTGGCATAAAAGTTGTGAGCAAGCGATTTGGCTACTGCATAAAACAACTTGCTCTGGAGCCATCCTCCCTGAGCTGAGACAAAAATCTGTGAGCCGGAGGTGAAAAAACTGTGAGCTAACTCACACTAACTCAGCTTAGAGAGAACACTGGAGATGAGCTGTAATTCTTGGGGGATCCTCAGGTCCCACCTGGAGGCTGGCATCCCTACAGTGACTGCTCTTGTCCACCTGATGCAGTTCTTAGTAATGTTTTACTTCCCAAGTGTCCCATGCTGTCATTACCTGAAGAATCAAGATGATCCCAGTTCAGAGGCAGAATAGATTCCTTCAGCCTTCACGCTGCTCAGTGGAAATAGCAGTAGGTCAATTGTCTCCAGCAACAATGCAGCCTGGTGCAAAAGAATAAAGCTTGGCTTGGCCTGGCTTGGCATGAGAAGACAGGTGTTTCTGACCGATCAGCTCCCCCCACACACACAAAAATCCCTTAGGTGAAGAAAACAACGATGCCAAGAGTGTGGGACTTTCACCAAGCTGTACTGAACCCTACAAAGTCCTACCTGAGCCTGGAGCTGTGCAGTCCCCTAAAGCACAATCTACCAGCTAGTATAAGGGAGACCTCAAACAGAGTAAAAGGAATACTATTGAGGAATGCCTCCCTTGCTGTGATGATGGACATGTAGCAAACAGACTGGCCATCCCAATGGCCACGGGTTCTTTGATTCTTTCAGCCATGCATTTAGATCACCCAGGCGCTGGCCACCTCCCTACGCAGCTTCTTCTGTCCAGACTACAGAGCAAATGAATCCTTCCCTCTAGTATCATGACCGTAAAAGAATTAGTCCCTTTACAACCAGAAACAATTTTTTGAAGTGACTGGTCGAACACCTCTATACTCTTGGGTGTTACAAGTTAAAACACTTTCAGTATTTACTGGGTTAATGATGTTTGTTAAGTCACATGTTTGTTTGTAACCAATCTATTTAGATTATAGGAAGCCTGGGAACTTCGGAGTTAGTTTGCTACTCTGATTGGAAACAAAGTGTCAAGTATTAGCATTTTATGGCTTCTCTTCCGTCTTTGTGTTTCTTTGTTCTGACTAGAGAAGGAGACGCCATTCTTCCACTTTTACCTTCTAGCTGTAAGGATGTAGGCATATAAGCTCTTTGTTATTTTATATCCTGTGTACATTTTCCCCATGCTAGGTTATAGTAAACTTTTATATTCTTTTAAAAACACACCATGGACTCAGTCTCTTTAATACTCTGCTGACAAACTTTAAATAAGAATCCCAACATATACCTTCTTTAGGTAAAGAACCGATAACACTACTATTAGGGACAGCCAAAGTTTTATTGGCCCTTTCCTGGAAATCCAAAACTACTCCTTCACTGAAACTATGGATTCAGAAAACATGGGACTACACAGCTGGTCTTAAAGGTGCCACTGGACTCTAAACTTTGTTCTATTGCTTCAGACCAACACAGCTACCCCAACCTGGATCTATCTTTATGGGACTACACAATGATGGACAAAATATTGTCACAGATTGCTGCTAACAAAAATCCTTTATGCGAATCTACTTATATGGAGAAATGGTTTCCCTTTTTAAAAAACTATGTTGAAACACATTCGTTTGGACTTTACACGCTTCCAAAGAAATACACATCTTTCTCATTTTATTAGGTTGTAATAGATACTGTCGTCTAAAAATCTTGGTTGTGAATATTA
>NW_015180017.1:0-5598 GCF_001447785.1 Gekko japonicus
GCCACCGCAGCTCCTTATACACTGTTAGTTGCTTTTAAATTGTACTTAATTGTTTTACACACTGCTCTATGTTGATTAATGTATGTTTTTATCGACTTATGATGTGATCCACTCTGGGCTCGTTTGTGGGGAGGGCGGAATATAAATCTGAATAAATAAATAAAATAGATAAATAAAAGGCAGCCAGGTGAACATCTTGCTTCATCACAATATGAAGTGTTTATTCAGTTTACTAGCATATTCAGTCGAAATTGCTCCACCTACAGAGTCATAAGCAATTCACAACCCACCTACTGTCGTACTTTCCTCCCCATAAAGAAAACTCCTCCTTCAACCCCTGTTTATATCCCAGAAGAAAAAAAGAGACCCAGCCGTGACTGTGTGTTTTCCCCTCAAGTTTTCCTAAGACAAAACAAAGTTGGGGGATACAGTTGGCAAGAAAGAAGGGGTAGAGGTAGAGGATTTAAAAGGTTTAGGGAATACAGTGAGCTGGGTGAGCAGAAAGGAGAGAGAAAGACAGTACTTTGGGCTGGTAATTGCTCCAAGATCATAGAAGAATCTTGACTTGCTCTAAACTTTCCCATCTGTTTATGAGCAGGCAGTACACAGAATGATACCTTGCAGGCAGTTGGACAATGTAAATGGCCAGGGTCTGGCTAGGGCTGCCAAGTGGGGGCGGGTGGCGGGTAAACCCCCGCTTTGGAGGCCCGATTTCTGCTGCCGTGGAATCGGGCCCCGGGGGAACTCTGCCCCCCCGAAGCGCAGCATCACAGGAAGTGACGTGCACGTCGACCATGTTGTGGGCGTGGCCCAGATCGGGGAGGGAAAACTCTATGGTTTTCCCTCCCACGATTGTGGTCACTTCCTGTGATGTGCTGGCGGCACACGCACGCATCCGGGAATGGCTCCCGGAGCCAGCCAAGGCTCCCCAGCTGGTGAGTATTTTCTACTTGGGAACCCTAGGTCTGGCATACCTGAGGGACCGCCTTTCCCCACACATACCCCAGAGAGCACTACAATGGTTAGTGATTCCAGGCCCCAGGGAGGCCAGGCTCGCTGCAACCAGGGCCAGGGCCTTTTCAGTGGCGGCTCCTATCTGGTGGAACGAGCTCCCAGAGGAGAACAGGGCCCTGCAGGACCTTTTACAGTTCTGCAGGGCCTGCAAGATGGAGCTTTTCCGCCAGGCTTTTAATTAGGAGGCGCCACTACCACTACAACCAACTATTATTGTTAGTAACAACGGGGTAGTGGGTTGGCCCTGTATGAAGATCAAGCTACAGCATTGTGATGGATCGGTCACCGCTGAACTGGGACTTGTGTTACATCTACAGTACACCATCTAAATTCATCTGAAGGATTAACATCACTGAGCACTGTAATTGTAATATGGTTGTTTTTATCTTGTTTTATATGTTTTTATATGTTTTATATACCTGGCACATGGTGCCCTTAATTGTGAGCTGCCCTGAGCCAGTTCGTGGGGAGGGCGGGATAGAAATACAATAAATAAATAAATAAATAAATAAATAAATAAATAAATAAATAAATGGGTTCAGGACAGCATTCAGTGATTTGAGAGACAAAGGAGGAGAGTAGCTGGGGTTTACCATTGAACAGTGATCAGTTATGTATATCTGATAGACTAACCAGGGTTTGTGTGACACCATGGCTTACTGTGATCTTTGAATAGCTCCACAGACAATGTGAATCCCAGTTTTCAGAGGTGGTTAAAAATATAGCAAGAGCTAAAAAGTTCTTTTAAACAAGCTCAAAATGTGTACATTTCTATTATGTTGGCTGACTCCCCCCCCCTTTATCAGCAAGTCCACACGCCGCGTCCTAAACAAGTTTTAAAATAAAAAATTGGCTTACCATGCATAGAAAAAACCGATATCCCGGAAAAAGCTGCTCTTCAAGAGGTTCAACCACAACTTGGGCATATACACCTCATTGGCCTCAAGGAGACTTACCATGGATAGTCGAGGGTGGATAGCAACATGGTTCCTACTTTTATCAGGGTTATTTGCTCCAGCCCTCCTTCATTTCATTGTGGCTTGCACTAGGGAAATTCCCATGAAATTGCATCCAGTAATTGAATAGACAGGATACAGGAGAGAACTGAGGTTGGGGAGTTGATCAGGGGTAACATTGAAGAGTACCTTAGTGAGCACTGGGCTAAAGTGGTGCAATTTTACAATATAATGAATGGAAATTCATTCTACTGTTCCTATACCTTGAAGTTCGTCCTAATTTTTTACTGGAAATCTGTAATCACAGGGAATTGGAAGCCACCCAGTTCAAAAACACAAATCCAAGTTTTCAGAGCTCAAATTCCACACTAGACCACATTTCATGCTGAACTTCCAGAGCCCAATATATGAAATAGCTTTTAAAAGAATGATATAAGGCATGAACAAGTTGTTTAATTAACCCCAGCCAGATGACTCCTACATATGTTTAAGCTTGCCAAAGAAGGTATTTAAATTAAGGATCTGAGAGAGCAATGGGTAGTGATTAATTTGCTGAATGCCTAGCTAGCCCCTCAAATACACAACCCCCCACACCTTATCTGCATGTGGCCCACACAGAATGTCACACAGTGCCTTAAGAAATGGTGTTTGACGTAGGGTTGCCATGTCCCTCCTGGCTACCAACAAGGGATGGTGGGGTAGTGTTGCTAGATCCAGGTCGGGGAACTCCTGGAGATTTGGGGATGGAGCCTGGGGAGGACAGGGACCTCAGTGGGGCACAATGCCACAGAGTCCATCATCCAAAGCATCCATTTTCTCCAGGGCAGTTGATATCTGTCATCTGGAGAAGAGCTGTAATTCCAGGGGATCCCCAGGTCCAACCTGGAGTCTGGCAACCCTAAAAATGTCATATCAGAGCAATTGAGATTATTATGCGGCAGGTGTGTTTTGGAATGCCATTTAGAAATTGTAGCACAGGGGCAGCAGGCAGAAGTGCATGGTTAAGCATTTGTGCAGCATTCTGGTTTTCTGTCTACAGTTTCCTGGGCCCTCTGGTTGGCTGCTGGATTCCTCATACAAGACATGCATTCCTTCTATCTTAAGAACCCAGTGCATGAGAAGACAGACGTGCCTGATCAAACTGTAATTTGGATGGTTTGTTATTCAGAAAGGTAAGGTTTTAAAAACAAAACAAAATGTGGTTATTTGAAAGCTTCCCCCTCCCTCTGCGGTCCTGGTGCCTAGACTTTTATAAAGGTCATGTTTTAAAAATATGAGCCAGCAAGTTGTAGTGGTTAGCAGGGGTCATTTCGTAGAAAAAGAGCTAGGGGGACTCATTAGCATAACTCATTAGCATATGCCACACCCCCTGACATCACCGGAAGTGTGTCCTCCCCACAGCCGGTGGCCACCTCCAGCGGGCACCAGCAGGGAGCTCCAGGCCCCGCCCTCCCGCACCTCACCCAGGGGGATGGTGTCCCCCCGCGTCCCCCCCAAATGACCCCTGGTGGTTAGAGTGTTGGACTAGGATCTTGAAGCTCTGGATTCAAATTCCCACTCTGCCACGAAAGTTCACTGTGTGACTTTAGGCTTAATCTGCTTCACAGGATGGTTATTCTGAGACTAAAATGGAGAAGGGAAAAACAATGTTTAAGCTGGTTTGGTTACCCACTGGGGAGAAAAGCAGGGTATAATTATCTACATTAATAACATATTCTTTGGAGCATATATGCATTTTGGAGTATATATGCATTTTCTAAGTTGTCTTGCCATTTGCCCTCTGACAGTGGGCAATCTTCTGCCCTCAGTCATTTGAGAAAAATGGGGAAGGGACAGCATAAATGGTGACGCTCTAGGAGTTTTCCCGATCTCTGTGGTAAAGACCATAGAGCAGGGGTCCCTGACCTTTTTCAGCCTGTGAGCACCTTTGGAATTTTGACACAGGATGATGGGCACAACTACAAAATGGCTGCCACAGGAGGAAGGAAGCCCAAATGAAGGGCGCAAGAGTAATTTTAAAAAATACACTGGGGAACAGGAGTGTGTGAGAGAATAAAAGCAATTCAGTGGTGGCAGCAGCTGCTGGAACAATGTTTGTCTGCACAGGCCATCAGATCTCCAATGGCCAATCAGAAACCCTGCTTAGCAGGAACCCCACCTGGCCCAACCCACTTTCTAAAAACACCTAATGGGTTCCAGGAAAGGTATCAGCAGATGCCACGGTGTTTATGGGCATTATGCTGGAGACCCCTGCCATAGAGATTTGATAGATTCCCAGAGCATCCCTTGGAACTGATGTTGCATTCTCCAGCTCTTCCCCTGGAAGTAATGTTATATTCACTGTGACACTCTAGGAAGTGCCCCAGTCTCTATGGTTGTTACAGCAGAGATTGATGAAATTTCTAAAGTATCACATCCCCTGAAACTCCACCCTCCTCAGACACTGCCCCCAACATCTCCTGGCATTTGCCAGCAAAAGGATGGCAACAATGTTACTAGGCTGCCTTGCAGATCTGTCTGGAACATTGTTCTGTAAATGACAGAGCCATTTTCAAAACTTCATGACACTGTCGGCTATCAGGAAGGAAGTCTTGTTTCTCATTTACACAGAGACCAATTAAGGAGTTAAAGTAGCCTGGTAAAGTAAGCAAGTTCAGAGCATGCGTTTGGCCTCTGCTTCTGGCCTTATCTCATGAATATGCAAAAAGGGAACCTGAAATACATCTCAGTGGGTTGAATCCAACCAACGTTTCTGTTGGTGAGAAATAGAGGAACATGTCCCCTTTTGACCACTGATGAGGCTATGCCAGGGATCACGAGACTTGCATGAACAGAGGGAAAGGAATTGGATGCAGTTGTGTGAACTGCTGGTGGCAATCCTTAGATTAAGCCCCCATGAATAAAATGGGACTTCTTTCTGAGTAGATCCGCTTAAGATTTCTCCCACTGTTAATTATAAACTGAGTAAGAATTTTTGGGTAAAATGTTTGCAGTATTCTCTCATTGTCCTAGTCCCAGGATTTCTGCTCTGCTGAGTTCTCTTCTTCTGGTCTGGAGTCTGTAACAGTATACCAGGCTCCCTTCTTGAGTAAATATGTAAAGGAAGTGGAGCACTGACGTTTCAGAGAAAAACGAGTAGGTTTATTAAAGAAAAACAAACTGTTAGAACATAGAAGAGAGCAGGGCTTTTTTTGTAGAAAAAGCCCAGCATGAACTCATTAGCATAATAAGGCATATCCAACAGTAGAACCTCATTAGCATATTAGGCCACACCCCTGAGAGTACAGCTTATTAGCATATTAGGCCATACCCCCATGTTACCAGATGTGTGGTCATCCAGCCATACCCACCTTTTGCTTCTTATTCTTTTTACCTTGTCTGTTGTCAAAACCCAGGGGTTTTTTGTAGCAGGAACTCCTTTGCATGTTAGGCCACATACCCGTAATGTAGCCAATTCCAATGAGTGTTTGCTGTTGGGTGTGGCCTGTTACGCTACTGAGTTCCTGATGGGCGTGGCCAACTCGGGAGCCAGCCGGAACTCCGTTCCTGTGCGTTCCTGCCCAAAAATAGCCCTGGAAGAGAGAGAACCTTCACTGATTAACCAAACTGCTGAAGGAGGAACAACAAC
>NW_015180018.1:0-4819 GCF_001447785.1 Gekko japonicus
CCACCATTTTCTCCAGGGGGACTGGTCTCGGCTATCTGGAAAGCAGTGGTAATTCTGAGTGATCTTCAGCCCTCACCTGGAGATTGGCAACAATGGTTTCCCCCAACAGCAACAGCAAATTGTTTAGAATATTAGAGGCAAAGGCCAATGAGACTGCATATGCAAATGACCTCTGTGTTCCGAGGCAAAGGCCAATCAGGCCACATATGCAAATGACCTTGGTGTTCTGACTGGCTATGGTGGGGAGAGGAACAGCAAACTGTTTAGAATGTTGGAGGCAGGACTCAGGCAATGCAGCCAGTGGATAGGGAGACCCTCTGAGTGACAGATCAGGGAGCCAACTGATTTGGGAGCATGTTGGAATGTTCAGGGGAGTCCATGACCAAAACAGAATTATATATAAGGAGAGATACTCCATTCTGTTATGCTACCATGAGTCAGATCTGCATGAAGCTAATAGCTGATATTCACATCACTTTTGGACTCAGTTCCTAAGCTAATTTCACTATGTTAGTTTTGCATAAAAACATTGTTTGTTTATTCAAATTTTAGCCCTCCCTCCCACTCACCATGTTAGAGTTAGGTGCTTCATCACCTGCAAAGTGATCTGATTGACTCAGCTTTAGACTAGAACATTAGTACCTCATCTACATGGATTCCTATACTAAAAGAGAACATTAGTCTACATGGATTCCTATACTAAACGATTGAATAATATATGTCAATTTTATTGCTTCATGCAAGAGAGAACTGTTACTTTTGAAGAAGGAAAACGTTGAAATGAAGTGAACATATTCAGAATCTTTGTCAGATTAATTCTGAGTTCAACATTAAGAGTTTCATTTTTATATGTTTAAGCAAGTATTTGGATATTATTCATTGAGAAGTTTGTACTATTGGATACTTAGACATCCAAGCTCTTATGCACACAACTGTACTTTAGTTGCAAGTTTTGTTTGTACTTAGCATTGTTAGAAAAAGCTTATTTGTCATTGTTCTTTAAAGATAATAGAGGGGAAAGTTGATCTGAAAATTGTTTGAATATATTTCTTTGATATATTTTGTGCATATTGTCATGGTATTTTCTAGTCTTAGTGGGTAGAAGAATGCCAGTTTACCTACGTTTGTAACTTGGGCCTCCGTTGAAAGAGAAGCATCCAGGATCACATCTAGACTCTTGACAGTTGGCACTGATGTTAGAGGCACACTGTCAAGAGCCAGGAGTTGATACCCCAACCCGGTATCTCCCTGGCTCAGCCATAGAACCTCAGTCTTAGATTGATTTAATTTCAGCCAACTCTGTTTCAACCAACCAACCAACCATAGCCTCCAAACCCTTGGCCAAAATATCTGGGGCAGTATTTGGCTGGCCACCCATCAACAGTTACAGCTGGGTGTCATCCGCATACTGGGGACCCCCTAGCCTGAAACTCCATACCAGCTGGGCAAAGGGGGCACATATACATGTTAAATAACATTGGGGAGAGGACTGCCCCTTGGAGAACATCACATACCAGAGAGTATCATGGTGAAACCCTCTCCCCTAGCACCACCCTTCATCTCTGACCTTGGAGAAATGAGACCAGCCACTTCAAGGCTGACTCCAGGTGGTGTTTCAATAGATCATAACCGACCATGTCAAGCACCACTGTCAAGTCAAGTAGTAGCAGTAGCGCTGACCTGCCTCGATCCAACAGTCTAAGGAGATCATCTGTGAGGGTGACCAATGCCGTCTCCATCCCAGGGCTGGGGTGGAAGCCAGATTGGGAGGAGTCTAGGGCTGAAGCGTCTTCACAGAAAACCTGGAGCTGCTCTGCAGCCACCCTCTCAACTATCTTACTCAGGAACAGTAAGTTCGATACTGTCCAGTAGTTGGACAGATCAGTAGAATCAAGAGCAGCCTCAACACTGCCTCTTTTAATCTCCCCAGAAAGACTTCTAAACTCAGGGACAGATTTACTGTATCTACCAGGGAAGCCCTTATTCCATCACCATTGACTTTCACCAGCCATGACAGGCACAGATCCAAGAGACATGTGGTAGGCTTCACAGCAGCCAGGATCCTATTGGCCCATGAGAGCTGGCTGAATTGGTCTAACACCAGACCCAAAGACAGCCAGGGCCCTCCCCAGTTCTCATCCTGTATCAATATTGGCAGGCAGGTCCTGGCAGAGCAATGAGATTTTATTTGCAAAAGAGCTCAGAAAAGGCTCACGGCTAATTGTCAAATGAAGGTAGATTCAGTTGGATACCATGTTGGTCTGAAGCAGCAGAACAAAGTTTGAGTCCAGTGGCTCCTTTAAGATCAACAAAGTTTTATCCTAGGGATAAGCTTTCATGTGCACGCACACTTCTTCATATGTTTAAGGTGTATGGAAGACCACATTGTGAAAGCTGATAATTGCCAAATCTGAGCAAACATGTGAAAATGGAACTCAAGCTGTAATGAAAATCAGTGGTTGTTCCCAGCACCTTCCCCAAATGAAGAAACAAAATGAATATTTAAACATTACAGATTAATTAGCCTGTTCAAGGGACAGCAACACTAGGTTACCATTGTTTGGGAAACTCTGCCCTGATCAAATGCAGCCAATAAATTGCTGGCTTCCTTTATGGTTCACCTGCACCTGAACTGAGCTGAGAGGTTCCAAGCTTCATACTCCTTCTCCAATATGCTGCTGAGGGAACTAAGGATTTGCTTGACAATGCTCAGCACCAAAGGCATTCCCTCCCACTCTTCAATGAATTATGGAATGTTGCACAAATGGCCCTTTATTATTGCATGATGCCTCAGGGTGCTCACCAATTCTTACTACCCCTAATGAGCATCCTTCCTGAGGCAACACAGAGCAGACAAAATAGGTCCCCTATGAATATTTACCAAGATAATGTATTTTTGCTGATTGGTATCTGTGACGGACAGCAAGGGATTGCAGGCTTTTAGGTAATGTTGCTGGGAAAAGGGTGAGCTAGCTGAAAAATGATTGACAGCTCACAGAGCTCATTCTGATTGGGTGTAGGTAGCTTACTGTGGAATGCAACATTGAGCTGTTTAAAAATTCAAGTGGGAAGGAGTTACTTAAGTCAGTTGTTGTGGATCAGTTGGAGTTGGAGTGGAACTAGGAAGGAGAGGTAACTGGAAAACTCCTAGTGAGTGAAGAGAAAAGGGGTTTGATAAGCCCTGTCTGGAGCAGAACAAGTGTATTGTGGCTCTGCAAGTAACAGAGATAGGGTGGAGAAAGTGGGTCTGGCAAAGAAATGTCATACCTCACCTATACAAGAAGTTGAGAGAAACCTCCTTGTGTGAAAAACAGAAACACTACTTGAGTGGAGAATTAAACATTCTCAGTATGCAAGTTGATTAACCAGTTTACAGAGACTGAACTTCTGGGAGCTAGGGATTTTACCAAACGTTTTGAGGAGACACAGAGTTCCCTCAAGCAAGTCAAAAGAGGTTATTGCTTTTAAGGAGAAGAGAATAACAATCTGGCCAGAGGAAGAGGGGTCAAACAGGAAAAACCCTGATCTATAAACATAAGATTACAGCATAATAAAATCTCAAGTCTGTATGACCATCCAAAAACAAGTTCAAAAGAAAGTATAAGGGACTCTAGTAAACTCTGTATCACAGTTGTTGTTCAGTCACACAGTCGAGTCCGACTCTTTGCGACCCCATGGACCAGATCACTCCAGGCCTTCCTGTCTTCCGCCATCCTCTGAAGTTTGCTCAATATATCACAGTAAAAGCAGTGAAAAATCTTTAACAGCATCAAGCAAAATTAACCAGGGAAAATAACTCACTAAATATCTCTAGTGTTCTATAAAAGCAGTTTTGGACATATATTTGAACTTTTCTTTTCCAAACCTACCCTAAGTTCACCTGTAAATATAATTTTCCAACCCTTGCCTGTTTATTCCAATAAATTTGATTTCTGTTTCAACTTTCAGTGTGCCTAGGTGCCAATTTCTGAGGGAAAATTTATAGAGTTCCTTATTTGGGGTGTAAGCTGACAAAGTATCAAAGAGTAATAAGGTGGGACAACAGAATTACAATAAAAGTTTATTTACCACAAAAGAAGAATGGCATACTACCTAAAGGCTACCCAGTTATCAGATGGGGAACTGAAAATTCATAGGGAGGTTGGAGGGAAAATCTGAGACCTTATAAAGGCAATTATTGGACAGGAGTGCTCGTTTGGTACATTAACCTATTTCAAGTCAATGATTTGTAATCAGGCTAAATTTTGCACTGGCAAAACAGAAATTTCCTCTTTCCCCACTGCCACAGCTGACCACTAATCTCTATGAAATGCTGTTCTTGGTGGATAGGGCCCCCTAAGGAACTACATGAAGGAGTCTGCAGTAGGAAGATGGGAATCAGCGGAAATTGCCAACTTAGTCTGGATCTAACCCAGTGCTTGTTAGTTGAAATATAGCAAAACTTGTTTTGAGGAAACAGAGTCCTAAATTTCATTCCCTAGGGTTCTGGGTGGTTGGAGAGTTTTGTAGCCATCCTGCATCTCTGCTTGCTGATGCAGAACCTTTCCTTCTCCCCTTTCTCCTATGTAGTAATCCAAAATCTCTCCTTTGGAACCAGCTAACCTTGAAGGATCTCCTGGTAGAAGGATTAGTTCTTCCAGCACTCTTGACCACACTGCCATTTAATGCCATCTCCCATTTCACTCATATGAGCTAAAGAGGGGATGATCAATTGCACTTTTACAACTTTGCACTTTGATTATGGTCCTTTCACTCACAGCCCCTCCCTTGTACCACTCTTCAGAAAGCATGACTGAATCAGGCATGATTTGTTGTTGTT
>NW_015180019.1:0-5883 GCF_001447785.1 Gekko japonicus
TGGGGACCCCTGAACAGCACAATACTCAGTGGGGGCACAGCCATAGTTCCTGGGACAGTTTAAGGGGCAAGAGAAGGAAAGGGAGGATTGGTGGCAGTTCCTCTTGTACCGGAGGGAAATGGATGGGCAGTGAGCCAATCCCCCAGCAGCGTAGCCAAGTTCCTCCCCAGCTGTGCCCCTCCCCGCCGTCAGTCACTGAAGGCGGTACAAGGGGGACTTCAGTATGCCCCTAGGTGGTGGTGGTGGTGGGGAAGGTGGCTAAGCCCGTCATTTTTCTTCTGAAGCATCTTGCTGCCAAGACCAGTTTGGTGGGGTGCAGTGTTCCCTCTCAGCTGAGTTAGTGTGAGCCAGCTCACCATTTTTTAGCCTCCGGCTCACATGTTTTTGTCTTCGCTCAGGAAGGACGGCTCCAGGGCAAACTAATTGATGCATTTGCCAAATCGCTCGCTCACAACTTTAATGCCAGTAGCTCACAAAGTAGAATTTTTGCTCACAGGACTCCACAGCTTAGAAGGAACATTGGTGGGGTGTTGCATTTCCCCCCCACATGCCTGGAAGTCATGGTGACCTCTGGCGACTCCTGCTGAGGTACAGAGCATGTTCAGAGAAGTGGCTTTTTTTTGGCCCCTCCGAGAGGATTTTTATTGCTTTTTAAATTGGACTACAAACCACAGAGAAATAAGGGAAGGGGACTACAATTAAGGAGAAAGTAAAGATAACCACTACTGACTAAAAACCCAAGAGAAGGAGGTCATTAAAACAGCTTAAGTACAAAATCATCCCTTAAATCGCTGATATCTTTCGAACTTAGTCAGACATGCTGAAACATCTTTTAACACTTAGATTTAACTGTTAGGGAGAAACCACAGAGCACCCCATGATTAAAAACCATATTTTCAAAGGCACAATTCAGAGTCAGGGTCTCACACTCAGAGAAGTGGGCTAGATGGTCCCTGCCTCCCGGCCCTGGTATTCTCTGGAGGTCTCCCGTCCAAATACTTGCCGGGGTCGGCCCTGCTTCGCTTCCGCGATCTGGTGAGATCGGGCTGGCCTGGGCTATCCCAGTCAAGGCACAACCCCAGTTTTTAACACGCACAACTCTAGCTTGGCTCAAAGTCTCCCAGTCAGTTCCAGCACGTTATCTTAGTAATCCGGAGGGCAGCTCCGGCCAGTCGGTCAGCGTGACCCTCATAGGGAGGGGGGGAGACGGAAGACGCGGCGGCTTTTCCGGGGCCACCCCAAGAGCTCATGGCTGGAGCAAGATTCGCACGACAGCATTTCTATCCCAACGACTCCCAGGAGTTTTTAACACGCACAACTCTAGCTTGGCTCAAGTCTCCATATCAGTTCCAGCACGTTATTTTAGTAATCCGGAGGGCAGCTCCGTCCAGTCGGTCAGCGTGACCCTCGTAGGGAGGGGGGAGACGGAAGACGCGGCGGCTTTTCCGGGGCCACCCAAAGAGCTCATGGCTGGAGCAAGATTCGAACGACAGCATTCCTATCCCAACGACTCCCAGGGAGAATGTGACCCAGAGGAGGAGAGGAGATTGGATTTACGCCCCGCCCCTCACTTGGGAGTCTCAGAGCGGCTTACGATCTCCTTTCCCTCCCCCTCCCCACCACAGACACCCTGTTAGGTAGGTGGGGCTGATAGAGCTCTTTCGAGGACTGCTCTTGAGAGAACAGCTCTGAGGGAACTTGTGACTGACCCAAGGTCACACCAACAGCTGCAAGTGGAGGAGTGGGGGATCAAACCAGGTTCTCCCAGATTAGAGTCCGCGCAGTTAACCACTACACCAGACTGGCAGTAATGGTTTCAATGCAGGCGCCTTGAGATTAGTTTCTTTCCCAGCACACCGGATTCTCCAATTAAGAATCCTGGATACTGGGAAAGACGCTAACCTCGGTTTGTGGAAGATCCCTCTTATTTTATTTACTTCTTTCATACCTCACCTCCTACCCCCCAAAAAGGAGACCCCAAAGTGGCTTACACCGTCCTGCCCTCTTCCATTTTATCCTCACAACAACCCTGTGCGGTAGGTCAGGTTGAGAGCAGGCGGGTAACCCAAGGTCGCCAAGCAAAATTCGAACCTGGGTCTCCCAGATCTTAGTCCAACACCCCAACTGCAACACCACAGAGCAAGCTGGCATTAGTGGAAGGTGTCCGTATTCGGTCTTTCAGCAAGGGCAGAAACTGCACACGCCCCTCAACCAGCCAGGTTTGTGCCGATTGTGAACCAAGCCCAATTGGCTCCCAACATTAAACCAGTCCGAAAAACCCAGGCGCAGGATTCTCTGCAAGGCTGAACTTTGGTGCCTCTTTGTACCCCAACCGCATGCTAAACAATGCTCTCCCCCCCCCCCGGCAGGGCCAGCGTTCAAAAGAGACTCTGGGACTGTGGCCAGTGAGAACTTGGGAGACAGCCAGCGTTCCAGAAACTAAAAAAAGAGTTAAATTCAGTAAACCTCAGGTGAATTAGAGCATAAAAGCTATCCTATTACAAAAGGAAGGAAGGAAGGACGGAGGGAGGGAGGAGCCCCATAGCCAGAAATTTTGGGTTGGTGGGGCATGGGGAAATATTGTGGGGCAGCAGGGGAAGGGAGGGTTATGGGGCAGCAGCGGTTGTGAGGCGTGCCTCACATCTGAGGGGGCAGAGCCCCAAAATGCCCCACCGTAACTACAGGGAGGAAGGAAGGAAGGAAGGAAGGAAGGAAGGAATTCCCATAATGCTTTACTAGTTGCCCTGCATGAGAAACCTTCAGAACAGGAATAAATCAGGCGTTCTAGCTACAGCTGATACAGCTGCACAGGAAAGCAAGATCTGATATAGGTCTAGAGAGGGGAAAAGAGGAATTGCATTTTACCAATTTGTTTTGAATCCCTTGCTCAATCTGGTGCTGTGCTAAAAGTATGCGTGTGAACATTTTTTCTTTAATAAATACTTTATAACTTTTGATGCTGGTAGTGGTTCTCTGTACCACACAGACCTCCACCATCTTGGACACACTTTTTTAAAGAGGAGCACCAGTGGGAAGGAGGTCAGTTAGCAAGCGGCTATTCCTCCAGGGGTGTGCAAAGCAGCAAACTGTTCCTGTGGTGACCAGGTGCTGGGCAGCAGGGGTCACAGAGGCAAGTGTGGAAGGAAAGCTGGGAGCTTGACCCTCCCAGCGGGCAATCTGTACAAAGGTCAGGTGGTGGCAGCAACTTAACCGAGAGAGAAAAGCCTCTCCGGGTGTTGAGAAAATGGTGGCAAGACCCACAGCTTGTAGGGCAGTGCCTCTGCCCAACCCTTCAGGGTGGAGGGGAAAGCCTGGGTCCCACACAGCCATGTGTTTGCCCTCTAAATCGAGATGCTCTGGAGCAGGGGTCCCTGTCAGGTTCCCAGTCAAATCACTCTCACGCGCTTTCTTTAGTGAAAGGTTTATTTAGAGATCTGAGATGTTCACGGGTTCAGACTCTTTGTCAGGACTGAGGGGCAAAGGCGGGAAAGCTGTGTATAATCACAGCCCCAAAATTCCATTCATACATGCCAGCAATACTACAAAGACCATGAAAGATATACTGTCTCTTACTAGCCAAACACAGACCCGACTCGAGGACACTTCCCGCGTGAAAGATGTCTTCGAGGCGCCATAGAGGAGTTACCGAAGCTGGCCTCCCTAATTCTACTGGCACTCACTCCCCCCCTCTGGAATGCAATGGCAGGCGAGGGCGAGCAATAAGGATGCAGGAATAACAAAAGGCTGGGGGGTGCAGGGAGCAAACAGGATACAGAGAGCATGAATACACTGGGTAGAAATACAACAGGTTCAGTCGGTCAAGTGCTCGAGTCTGACAGTCCCCAGTAATGGAACAACATCATTTCCGGTGGCTGCCGAGTGTCCTTAGGAAGTGGGCGGAGCTCTTTTTGTCCAGCAGGGCTTCTGATTGGGCAGATCTTTTTTTTTTAATGTCACTCTGGGAGTGGCTGCCCCCAGAGCACAAAGATTTGCATGGTGTGACTGAAGTTAAGCGGTGGCCATCATTCTGTAACCGGCCCCGCCTCCTGCAGCAGCTGCTTTATGGCAGCTGTTTTATTGTAGCACCTGCCCTGTGGTCTCGGAATTCCCAATGTGACCACCAGTGTTCCCTCTAAGCTGAGTCAGTGTGAGCTAGCTCAGTTTTCTAGCCTCTGGCTCACACATTTTTTGTCTCAGCTCGGGAAGGAGGGCTCCGGAGCAAACTGATTTACGCAGCAGCCGAATCGCTCGCTCACAGCTTTCATGCCAGGAGCTCGCAAAGCAGAATTTTTGCTCACAGGACTCCACGGCTTAGAGGGAGCGTTGGCGGACACAGGATGGAAAAGCCCCACCTGCCTCACAGGGTGTCTGTGGTGGGGAGGGGGAGAAGGGACACGGGAGATTGTGAACCGTTCTGAGACTCCGAGGGAAGGGTGGGGTACAGATCCAATCTCCTCTTCTTCATCACAAAGCAGGGATTTGAACTTCAGTCTTCCCAGCCATAGCCCGGGACCCTCCCACCACGCTGACTCCAAAGCATTTTACCCAACACATTTCACAGAGGATTTCCTCGGAAGAAAGTCTCTGTCGCCCACCTCCTTCTCTCTGGCCACTGCAGCCTGGAATCTCCAGAGGGCGGAATGGAGGCCGCAACAGAGAAAAGCTCCCTTACAACCAATGCTTTCCCCTTAGCTGTGGAGACCTGTGAGCAAAAATTCTACTTTGTGAGCCACCGGCAGTAAAGGGGTGAGCGAGCGATTTGGCTGCTGCATGAATCAGTTTGCTCGGGAGCCCTCCTTCCTGAGATAAGGCAAAAATGCATGAGCCGGAGGCTAAAAATATGTGAGCTGCCTCACGCTCACTCAGCTTAGAGGGCACACTGCTTACAACCCCTCTAAGAGTCAGACGCCGAGCGCTGCTTCCACGCACGCCGAACAATGCCCTCTGAATCCACTCTAGGGGTCACTTGCAAGCCGGTTTGGCCACTTCGCACAGTGAAACCCAGTGGCAAAGTGCACTGGAAGCGTCAAAGCCAGCAGTAACCAGATCAGACTTGAACTCTCTCCCCCCACTTCGCATATTTATCTTTGAACGCCGGCTTCGATATCTCTTCCGAAACGGCAGCCGTAAACAGGCGGCGATCTCCTATGCCGTTCAGGAAAATTACACACACACACACCCCAGGAAGCACCCGGCTTCTCTCTGCAGCGGGACTCTGCTGCCCCCTGGAGGCAGGTCCACGCAGCAGGCGTCAGACGGGCAGTCTTAAACCCAGTGTTCCTTGCAGGAAGGGTAGCCTCAGTGCTCAGTTCTTGTGGGCCTTTCTTACACACGCAGGGAAATGCCAGTCGCCACTATGGGGTCAGGAAGCAATTGTTCTCCAGGCCAGTTCGGCCAGAAATCCTTCAGGGTCAGTTTGGTGTCGTGGCTAAGTGTGCGGAGTCTAATCTGGGAGAACTGGGTTTGATTCCCCACTCCTCCACATGCAGCGATTGGGTGACCTTGGGTGAGCCACAGTTCTGTCAGAGCTGTCCTTGAAAGAGCAGTTTCTCTCAGAGCTCTCTCAGCCCCGCCTGCCTCCCAGGGTGTCTGTTGTGGGGAGGGGAAGGGAAAGGAGTTTGTAAGCTGCTTTGAGACTCCTTTGGAGAGTGAAAGGCGGGGTATAAATCCAATCTCTTCTTCTTTTACCTCCCAGGGTGTCTGTGGTGGGGAGGGGAAGGGAAAGGAGTGAGTTCAGTGGTACCTTTAAGACCCACAAAGTTTTATTCAATGTATAAGCTTTCATGTGCAAGCACACTTCTTCCAATGCAGTGAATCAGAATTTCCTCAACCATTACGTATATGAAGGGGGGGGGTTACCAGGAAGGGCCAATTAGAATCAAG
>NW_015180020.1:0-4471 GCF_001447785.1 Gekko japonicus
CTTGAAGATGATCACAGGTGTATTCCTGGTATAAGCTTTTGCATACATACGGATGCGGTTGGTCTTTGTTGGTCTTAAAGGTGCCACTGGTCTCAAACTTTGCTGGACTCAAAGTCTCCTTCTGAAGAAGGGTGCATGCACACGGAAGCTTATACCAGGAATAAACCTTTCTTGGTCTTAAAAGTGCTGCTGGACTCAAACTTCATTAGGCTATGAAGAGTTAGGGCCTGAACACATTATACAGCTTCTGGGTCTGCCCAAGGTCCTCTCGAAGCAGATGGGTGCTGGGAGATCTATGCCTGAAGCTGCCAGTGATTTTTGAGACTTAATTCTCAGTTGCGTGGGGCCCTGATTGGGAGTGGGACAGTACCATGGGGGGCACGGCTGCTGGCATGCTCCTCCAAGTGGTGGCGGGAAAACATTAAAAAAAATTGATGTTGGCTGCATTGCTACATCACTTCTGGGGCAACCTAGAAGTGATGTAGGGTGGCTCTAGGGATCATCAGAAACTTTATGGTTTTACCATACAGCTTCCAGTGACTCCTAGAGCTACCCTGCATCACTTCTGGGCAGGGGTAGTTTTGTAGAAAAAGAGCTAGGGGAACTCATTAGCATAACTCATTAGTATATGCCACACCCCCTGACATCAGGGGCCCAACGGTGGACCTGCAAGGCCGGCGGGAGTGCAAGGAAGCCCCGCCAAGGCCCTCCCTGGCCCCAGGCAGGCAGGGGTGGGGAGAGGCAGGGAGGAAGCAACTTACCCTCCCTCTTCTCCTGCCTCCTCCTGGCTGAATGAGAGCTGGAAGCGGGGCAGCCGGAAGCAGGGGGCAGGGCTTCATCGTGTGCCCCGCCCCCTCACACCTCGACCGGGGGAACTGTGATCCCCCGCGATCCCCCCCGAAATGACCTCTGCTTCTGGGTTACCCCCAGAAACAACATAGTTATGTAGATGACATCAGGTCCGTCCCCCAATTTCCCTGTCCCCACTCATCCTTCTGGTTCCAGACTCACCCTGGTAACCCTAAGTGAGACGAGAGGATGCAAGTTCTTCTGACCAGGCTGTTTTCCTAGTGAGAAACCACTCCAGGTAGCTGCTATTTGCCCTGCTGGGGAAATTCAGCTATGCTGATGGGCTGTACGTATATTTCCCTAATAGGACAAGTGGCAGCTCCCTGAGGGTGCTCCAAGTTGAGGGCATGATACCAGGGGAAGGGAGGATGTCACGGGCAGTGTCTAGAAAGGTTCTCTTATGGCTGCTACCACTCTGGTATGAGTCTCCTCAGGAAGGCCCAGAGCTCCCACCCTACCCCTTTATGCAGTACTTTCCCAGTAGGTTTCCCTTTATACGTGACCAAATGAGGTGTGAGGACCCAGGCAGAGTAACAAACTAGTTTTCTTAAAGAGATTTAACAACAACTTTAATAACGTATAGGAATAATGAGTACAGTAAAGTGAGGTAAGTCAGTAAAATAATAAATCCTGACGCGTCTGACTATATGGCCCTAGCCTTCTCCAGGTACCTGGTCTCAGACCGACTTACCCCTTTTGGATGAGGAATCCCTCTTTCTGCCACAGCCTCACTAGCCCTGCTCCCTGAGAGAGAGGACACCCTCCCACTTTGGACAAGGCCTTTTGTACCTTCTTGCCAGGCACCACCCTCCACTCCCCTGCTGTTGTAGTTTTCCCTCCAAAATCCCGATACCTACTCCAATACAGGCTTCCCTGGAGCCACTAGGCCTCCCTAGAGCCTGTAGGCCGCACCACCATAGGCCCAGGATCATGACAGAGGGGGAGAGGGAAGCCCGAGAATTACGTTTTGAAAACTGACTGATTTGGCAAGACCTGGGCAGACCTGGAAATCATGTAATGTTTGGTTAGGCCCTTAGTTCCAAGGGTTGAATGTAGATTATCTCTTTGCCATGAATGCCACACAGTCTCAGTAGTAACAGACACCATGTGAATTTGCCTTAACTGGTGAGGTTCCTACTTAAGCAAAGTAGGGGCAGGCATAGCAATGGGACATCAAGTTGGATGACTGAAGGAAAAAACCAAAGGGAACCACAATCTTGCAATGTGTTTTTTTTAAAAAAGCAATCATCCCCACTTCCAACATGAAAATCAAATGCACTGAGCACAGATCTAATTCTTCACGAGTGGAGGGATGCTTAAAAAATAAAATCCCCATACAATTAAATCTAGAATTTCAAAATGTCCATTTCACCATAATCCTACATGAGGTAACAAACATTATCCTTCTGTTCTTATTCAGATCCACTGAACCATCTCGAAGAACAGCTATGGCTGGCACCAACTCAAATGAATCCATAAAACTGCAACTTGCTGAGATGAAGTCATATTTGAAAGAAAAACATCTCCAAGATGCATTAGCTAATGCTTATAAAGAGTTGAAATTGTTAAAGAACACGACACTTGATATTGCTTTCACAGGGGCTTCAGGAACCGGTAAATCATCCCTTGTGAATGCCTTTCGGAACGTCTCAGATTATGAAGAAGGTGCAGCTAAAATTGGGGTGACACAAACCACCATGGATCCAGAGAGATATCCCCATCCTAAATTCCCAGAACTAACCTTATGGGATCTACCAGGAATTGGGACACGTGCATTTAAACCAAGGGAATACCTAGAGAAGGTAAATTTTCGCAAGTATGACTTCTTCATCATTGTTGCCTCAGAACGCTTCACAATGAATGATGCAATGCTGGCCTCAGAAATTCAAAAGATGAATAAGCGGTTTTACTTTGTTCGCAACAAAGTGAATCAGGCTATGGATGCTGAGAGAAGGAAGCCGAACTTTAGTGAGGCACAGACCCTGGCAGAGATTCGTAAATACTGCCTTTCCAATTTGAGAGAAGAAGGAGCGGTCGATCCAAGGGTTTTTCTCATATCCAGCTGGCATTTGAATATGTTCGATTTCCCTCTCCTGCAGAAGACCCTAGCAGGTGACCTGAATGATCTCAAGAGGCCTCTTCTAATCATGGCAATGCCAGCTTTCTCAAGAGAACAACTGGAAGAGAAAAGGGCTGCTATGGAGGCCCTCATCTGGAAAAGAGCCCTTTTGTCTTGTGGCATTGGGGTGATTCCTATCCCAGGTCTCTCTCTTATTTTTGATATTGCCCTCTTGGTGAGCACAATGAAAGAGTTCTGCAGGAACTTTGGCTTAGATGAAGAGTCCCTCTGTAACCTCGCCAAGAGGGTTGGCAAACCTGTCGACGTACTGAAATCTGCTATCAAAAAGACTCCGATGGCCAACCAGATCAACCCGGAATTTGTGAATTCTCTCACAACCAAGTCCCTGCTGTGCAGCTCTGCAATGGTGCTGGAAGAATTTGCCGATTTCATACCTGTCTTAGGCTCTCTAATTGGTGGAGTTAGTTCTTTTTCCACCACATTTTACATGCTGAAGGGCTTCCTACAAGATGCAGTGGAAGATGCTGAGAGCGTTCTGGCAAAAGTTGCTGAGTAAAGTTCCTGCAAAAGCGTCTGTAATTAACCTTCATTCCCCTGTGACCTGAGCAAAGAAAATATGCACTTTTTAGAGCAAATAATAGTTTTTTCACCACCTGCTACGGAAGGCCTACCTACTCTGATGTTTACATCAGTGGTGGATGGCTGTACAAATAGCGCTGGAAGAGATATCAGATTTTATCCCTGTCTTGGACTCTCTAGGTGGTGGAGTGAATTCTTTTGGCTTGCTGAAGGGCTTACTAGAAGATGCAGTGGAAGATGCGGAGAGTGTTCTTGCAAAAGTTGCCGAGTAAAGATCCTGCTGAGAAGTCCCAAGAAGGGACCCTTCTGAAAAGATTCTCCAGTTAAACTTCATTCTCATGTGGCTTGCAAACAAAATACAGGTTCTTTAGACCAAATAATATCCTTCACCTCCTTCTGGGGAAGGCCTACCCACACTTGTTAAACTCTTGAACAGCGCTGCCTGATCTGACCTGAGTCAAAGAGTAGTCTTGTACCTTTAACGGAAGTAGGTTTTCACTGGTCTTTGTTGCTCATTGTACTAGAGCAGTGTTTGTTTATATGCATTCCTTAAAGGTACTAGAGTCCTCTCAAAAGATGAGTTTGTCCACTCATTCAGAAAAATGCAGATTTAGGGGGTTTTTTGGGGGGGACACAGGAGTCTTAGCTTCATGATTATGCTGTTGTGTTGTTTTTAGGATATTGTTTTTAACGCTCATTAACAATTGGAATCTGTTTTAATCAGTTGCTAAAGCTAACTGTGTTTTGCTTGAATCCAGTGGCACCTTTAAGACCAACAAAGTTTTATTCCTGGTATAAGCTCTTGTGCATGCACATGTACCCAAAGAAGTGTGAATGTGCACGAAAGCTTATACCAGGAGTAAAACTTTGTTGATCTTAAAGGTGTCACTGGAGTCAAACTTTGTTCTGCTGCTTCAGACTGATGTGGCTACCCACCTGAATCTGTGTTTTGCTTGTATTCTG
>NW_015180021.1:0-4224 GCF_001447785.1 Gekko japonicus
TGATCAGCAAGTGAAAACACAACACGACACGCTAGTCCCTGCATTTCCAATGGCGCTTCGCACTGCCCTTCAGACTCTCAGCTCTGCTTTGAACGTTGCCCCTCCTCCTCCCCACAGAGTTGAGAAACCATCACTCCGCTGGCCTGGCTGTTGTCGCCTCACTTCACTCAGAACAGGTTTTCTGCATTCCATCTCTGTGCAAATCGGTCGTGAGAGCTAAATTGAACTTGCCGGGCTTACATTCTAGTACCTGTTCACACACACATACCCCTCCCCGTTATGGTTGCCAGCTCCGGCTTGGGGAACTTCCTGGAGATTTGGTTGGGGGAGGTACCTGGGGAGTAGGGTTGTGTTACCGAAACTGCTCTGTTTTGAGAATAGTTCCAGTGAGTTCGGGTAGGTCAATTGTATACAGAGATTTTAATCAGAAACAAGCACGCCCATCTCCAAAAATGAACAACACGCTAGGGTTATGAATATCAATATTTGTCTTTTACTAAGCAATACTCAAGCACTCCAAACAGATGCATTCAATCAGTCTCACAATATTTCCTTAGTTTACAACAGTTACAGAAAGCAATAAGCATAGAGAATAACACATCAAGCTATACAATGGGTGAGGTTTCAGGGGGAGAGGGGGAACGCTCATACTCATCTGCTCCTTTGTTGAAGAGATCCTTCCTCTCTGGGCCATCATGGACGAAAGGTCATACAAAGGGACTCTTCCCTCACACGGGTAGATAAACCAAACACGTGTGTACCCTGTCTGGTGTGCACTGCCAGACAAAGCCCGAGAGAATCTCCTTTCGCAGAGCTTAAACTGTCCTAATGGAGGAAGGGGGGGTTCTCTCGCTGCCATATTGGCCAGCGGGCCGCATCTCTTAAGTTGCAGGAGGGTGGGGAAGGGTGCTCTAACCTATCCTAACCGAAGAGAGAGAGAGAGAACAAAGCCGTGTCTTCCTTTTAAAAAACTACCTTTCTGGGCTTGGCCTAAGGCCATAAAACCTCTAGTAGACTGTCCCCTTTGCTATGCTATAGGGCAAGGGTTGTGATGTCCTAGTGAAGGGGCAGGTGGTAATATTTAAATATGCTACCCTAACTTCAAAGCAGAGCCCAGGAGATCCATGTGGTCCGGTGTGGAATGCCGTTTCCATGGGTACCCTTTGATGTCCAGAGATGTGCCTGCTCCAGGGCAATAAGGATGTTGTCTTTGTTATGCACAAACCAGATAGCCAGGTAGAGTTACATGATTCCCACAGATCAACAATGGTGGGAAAGCTGTCGTTCTCCAAGGGTCCAAGTTAGGTGTAGTGGCGCTGGGTCTCCTCTGTCCCGAGGCATTATGGGGTAAATTCCAGGGAAGCACATGGTCTGTAGAAGCAGCAGGCAGCACAGGTCTTGTCTATTCATAGGCAAGCATGAGATGCAAGGCAAAGCTACACAAACAACAGTAATCCCTGAGTTCCCCAATGCACAAATATGCAGACATGAAACCCACACAGGCAGCATCAACACAGTACAGAAAATACATTTACAAGCACCATGGTAACATATTCCCCCCTTTCCTGACTGCTGGACTCCAGTCCAGTATGTCAGGACCATAAATCCATCGAGTCTAGACAGCGGTGGTCACTTCAACGGATGTGGTGCGGCAGCAGCGGCATGCCAAGCTGGTGGAGGGAAATGCCGTAGTCCATATGTTGGTAACTCATAGATAGTCTGGTTTGTGTGGTCATGAACAGAGTCCAAGTCCATGACAAGTGCAGTAGCAGGTGCAGGCAAGCAGGAACTCATTGATGCAAAGGCAATGCCATCAAACAGGAAGATGTCCTGGCTCCCACAGGCTCTGCTATCTAGCTAACGTTAGAGGACGGATCTTTATTGAAAAATAACAAACGGTCCTACTCTAGCAAAATGCCAAATTAAAATTGGGGGAAGTGACGTCAGACAAGTATGAGCTGTAGCCGGGCAACCTTGAGTGTGCAATGTACCCTGTTGACAACCCAATGGTGTCAGACCTGCTTCCAAGGAAGACAAGAAAACAAACAGTTAATGCATAACTGAAAACAATGTGCAATGCTTTAGAGGACAGTCCCCATCAGCATATACATCCATAGTTGCAGAGTTACAAACGAGGAAACAAGACATCTTGTATCCCTGAGAGAAGGAAATCATCCGACTCCCTTCATCTAGCAGCAAACTAACCGAAAACTGTAATGTTGACACACAGCCGTGTGCAATTCTGGCATCTGCCAGGTAGGGGGCTTTTAGTACAATACTATACAAGGCATGAGAGGATCTTAATCAATGAGGAGGGGCATGGTCACGCATACTCAATAACGTCTTCCCCTTTAACTTCCAAGGCATGATGGGAAGTGAAGATCCAATACAAGACATCTTTCATAAAAACAAACATTTATGCAACAGGCTGTTGGGTGACAGGGGGCCTTCAGACCAATACCAAACGTGGCATGGGAGGGACTTATCCATGGGGAAGGGCATGGCTATGCATATTCAAATTCGCTCCTCCCCCCTTAGCTCCCAAAGCATCATGGGACCCGCAGATCCTGCATCAGACATTTTTTCCAAAAGCAAACATCCATGCAAGCAAAAATCCAGACACACATCATTCACACTCTTGACGTGTCCTCTGATGTAAAAATGAGAGCAGGCACACTCGCTTACAACCTTTAACCATACCAGCAATCAATCAGCAGCACTTTCAAGCTTCAGACCTCCACAATTCATTCCCTTCGGGGAAAGGCTGGCCACACCATGCACACGCACCCTGAACTCCTGAGCTGGGCAGTCCATACATGGGGTGGCTGGTTGGGCTGTCGGTTCAAGAACCCAGCCTCGAGGATCTACCTCTTTTAGAAAAGGGACGTGTCAAGTTGTGGCATGCGCAATGCCTCCTGGGGGTCGGCTTCCTCTCGGACAAACAACATTGAGCAGACAAGATGACAACATTTAACACAGAAATTTAAGATAGAAGACAATGCACTATTGGGCTGTCAACTGACAATCAAGCTGACAAATTTTTCAGAGAATGCTGAAAAATTGGTGAAAAGCATGCTGCACTTTTCCAGTGCCTCGCGGAAAGGGTTGGGTTGGACATGTCAGTCACCAAGATTGGTCGCTCAGTCCACCTCTCCTCTGACTGCCACTCAGGAGTCTGGATTCCTTACAGGATCCCACAATAGTTGTCAAAAGAAAAATTTGGACAAGGCAACAATCTTTTGGGTGGGAGCAGACGCGTGTTTGCAGACCGCTCACTCAAAACACCAAGAAATTCTTTCAAAAGGTAAAAGGAAAAACAAAGCAAATGTTGGGATGCAACAAAGAGATGCAAAAAGATTTTGCTGTTTTGGTTCCTTGTTTTAGAGGAGCCATTGTCCCAGCACTCTGCAGCGCAGAGGCGGTGAGGGCTCAGCCTGCTTAAAGGCTGTCCCTTTGAATCCATGCTGGCGGCTGCCAGGAGGGGGGGTTGTTATCCCCGCGGTCTTTCCTGCAATGCAAAGAGTTAAGAACAGTCTGGCGGCTGCCAGGAGGGGGGGGGTGTTGTCCCCCGCAGTCTTTCCTGCAATGCAAAGGGTTAAGAGCAAGAAATGCAAACATCAAACAGATTGGCTTCTCTGCGCTGGAGCGGTTTGTCCCTGCTTCGTACCAGCTTTGGTGCCTGTGGCATTGTTTTTGAGCTGACATGCTGCCCTGTGACTGCGTCACTTCGGCCCGCGTTTGTTAACAGCGGCCTCTAGGGTCTGATGCAGGCACTGCCCTGCTCCGGTGCCGTATCCTATGCACACCTCGCAACAATGGTGTACACAAACTTAAAGGGTACTCCTGCACATGTATGCCTTCACATGATGTTCATATGCAGCGGTTCCCTCAATTGCAACATGCATGAAGGGGCCTTCTGCAGATGAACACAAACTGTGAATGATGGGACCAAGTGGTCCTGTTCACCCCTCCACGAGGGTGAAGTTGGGAGTTAACAATTGAGGAGAGGTTTGGGGAATAGCTGGAGATTTGGGGGTGATGGAGGCTGGGGAAGGGAGGGGCCTCAGCAGGATACCAAGCCATCGAGTCTGCTCTCCAAAGCAGCTATTTTTCTCCAGGGGGAACTGATCTCTGTACTCCGGAGACCAAGTGTAATAGCAGAAGATCTCCAGGTGCCACCTGCAGGTTGTTGAAACTGCTGGGGGAGGCCATTTCCTCACCCTG
>NW_015180022.1:0-4044 GCF_001447785.1 Gekko japonicus
GGAAAGGTGCTTCAATCCCTTAATCACGTCTTCAGCACCTTTTCTAGCTCTGCCACACTTTTAAAAATTAGAACTGAACTCCAAATGAGACCACACCATTCATCTATAGAGGGCATTGCGATATTGGTCATTTTATCTCAGTCCCTTTCCTTATAATCCCTACCATGGAGGTTACCTTTTCCCTATAATCCCTGTCTCGGTGTTTGCCTTTTACACTACCACTACACTCTAAGTTAATATTTTCATCAAGATATTCATCCACTACAATCCCAAAATCTCTTTCAGTCTCAGTTCAGGCCTGATTTCTTTGTGTCTTTCTATCACATATCACAATACCAGTGACTGTGGATGTGGATGCGAAAGGGAGTGTATCTCGCCCCCTCCCTTTCCTCTTGCTCAGTCCTTGCAGTCCAAATTCTTTCAGTGGTCACAGATCACACCACCAATTGCTATGACAAGAGCAAGATTCTAAAACTACTGGGATGGATTAGCCCTGGAGGCCTAACACAGTCTCTCAGCTTCATACGATGGAGACAGGGTTGCATACATAACTGTGGCAACAGACCAGTGAAGATGGCAGAATTGACAGCAGGAAGAGAGAATCAGGATAACTCTGGTGCCCTTCAGGGTGCTGGGCATCACATATCACCATTTCACTATTTGGCAAAGGAAATAAAGTACCTTTGTGAACCAGAGATTACCAGTGAGCAAACCATTCTTAGTGTCATATGGTTGCTTTATTGTAGGTTGCCTTAGTGGTAGCATTGCAAGGCAGGATATAATTTTTGTATGTATAATAAACAAATCACAAATAACTGTTTGCTGGGGAATCTGTTGGCATACCCCACCATGGTAATTTCGAAATATTAACTTCAACATTATATATTTCCCAATAGCCCAACAAACACATTTTCTCATTTAGAGACTTCAAATTAGCACATTTTTTTTACTATTACACAAGATCTTGCTCCAAAACACTAAAGTGCTCAGAATTTCAAAAGTCAGCATACATTAGTTGCCTGATCTAGTTTCCAAGTAAGGCACTGGACTACTTCATTTAGGTACAGGTGGCAGGCAAGAACCAAGAGTAAGTGAAAAAGAAAAAAGAACAACATAGAGAAATTGTGCCTATTAAATGTGGAAAGTCAGAGGCTATGAATAATACAGACTGCAGTTTCGGGGAGTTTTCAGCTAACAGTATAGTGATTGAACATGAACAGAGGATTCTGCGTAACAAATAATGAGATACTTGGGCCCTCCATGCCTTCTAGTGGAATTTAATAGGAATTAATGGTCTTATTATCCACACTCGTTGCCTGCCCAAATATATATATGAGAGGAATCCCATATCTGAGGCATCACAACTACAAAACTTCTCTTCCTGTAAGGATATTGTTCCATATATACTTTTTAAAAAACCCTCTACGCATACTCAACTCTACACAAATTAGTTTTCACTAAAACCAAGGTATGTGAGCCTTGCAAAAGCTCAGGTCAGAGCCTTTCCCTCCACAGCCCAGAACCTCTGGGCCCACCAAGATATATCACTATCTGCGTGGATCCCAGGTCACTTGAAGGAGCCCCATATAGATGATATGTTCCATGCCCAGTGCCACTATAACAAGCCAGATCTTTAAGTCATTAAAGTCTATGGTGTATTCAATCTGGCAATGTATGGCTGCGGTCACACGGAGCATTAGCCACGCTACAGAGATGGAAGATAGGTGGATTTTCCGGGCGCGATCACACCACAACATCTGGGAAGCGTAGAGCTCCCGTGGCGAACCGGAGGCTTCCCGCCGAAGATGCGGAGTTAAAAACTAGTACCTCCGAGGTACTAGTTTCCGGAAACCACGGGGCAAGGGCTGGTGTCTGATCGCGTTTCCGGTAGTGGCATCCGGCGCCCGCCCATGTCCCTTCGCAAACAGGTTTTTTCCCCCCCAAGTCTCTGTTTTGGCTTTAAAAAAAATGACCCCGTTTGTCATGGCAGCGGCGTCTAGCCATTGCTGGTGTGATTGCGCCGTACCGCTTCTTTGCCACGCTGCAGGATCGTAGTGTGATCGCCACCCTCGTTTACCTGCCGGCGCGGAGAGAAGGACCCGTGGTGTGCCGCCAGCGCATCTGATCGCATAATAGCGGATCAAACTGTGCCGGGGCAATTAGCCACGCCTCCCCCCCGCGATATCCGGCCCGTGTGACCGGGGCCTATGTATGTGAACTCACTCATTGAATCACCATGTGAAGCTTTCATCCTGGGCTAGGATCCTAATCCTTCAATTGTTATTGGTGGCCCAGGAAGAGCCGACCAATCACCAACAGCCAGTTCCAAGAGCGGGAACTATTGTGATTGGACTTTATCCCTGCAACCTCATAGGTTGGTATTTGTATAGTAGGTGTGGCTACATTAGCCGAGAGAGTTTAAAAGTGGAACAGCTTCAATGCTAAAGCTGTTCTGGCTATTCATGTTGGAGTTGAGTTACGAGTTGCTGAATAAAGCTGATCTTTTGCTGAAATCACTCTCTGACTCTTTGTTAAGTAACCGACTTAACCAAGTCCCCTTGGATTCATTTGCCAGCTGAGCCCTTTCTATGTGACAGAAAGTGCCACCAGATCCTGTTATGTGCATGCACAAATACATTTTAAAAAATTAAAACAAAACACCACATGATGAGGAAAAAAAAGGATAATGCGAAACCTTCCCAAGCAACAGATTTTTTGGGGGAAGCTGTTTTAAGGGGTTGCTATCTCTGGCTGATGGGTTAGGGTGGACGCCCCCCCCCCCCCCCCGAGAAAGCTAGGGCTCTTGCATTGTCTCTTTGCCTGCCTGGCTGATGCCCTGAGCAGTCAGGCACTTCCTTGCCATCTAAATGCTAAACAGTCCCTGTGATTAGAGCTTAAGGCTAGTTATTTATTTAACATTTAAGAGAGAGTGAGCCAAGAAGCTCCATAGGGCTGAAGACATGACGGGTGAGAATCACTCAGGTCAGAGTTGCCTTGGAGTGAAATTTATTATGAAAAAGCCGGTACATTAAAACAGCCCCTCGAGGCCTCCCTGGAACAGGCATGAGAAGCCCATTCTGCTCCTTACAAAGCTGGCATCATTGCAGAGCTGCCGTCCTGATTTATCTACGAGGGCCGTCGTTTTAGGATTGCAGCCAGAGGACCTGTTCCACTGTAAACCAGTTCAGGATTTCAATCTGTTGGAAGCGTCTGATTCAAAAGCTTTACAGCTCTGTGGGCTTTCATACTTGCACAACGAACAGTCATGCTATCAGCCTATCACCCACATACACTGACTTCTGATGTTTTCTTTGCAAAGGGTTATACCTCTGGCTGGATTCTCTCTCATCCTCTCCACCTCCGTGCTATTCTTGCCCTTGCTTCCTGTGGCGATACAAAAACCCATCTCCTTTGCTCCCTTCAGCATCTCCTCTGACAACATGAAAGCCGGTCTCCTTTGTTCCTTTCCCCGCATACCAGGCATTTGTCTCAGGAAATCCAGAAGCAGCTCTCCCTTCATGGCCAGGCACCTTCTCTATTCTTCCTTAAATCTATTTCCTTCGAATGCGTTTTTAAACAAATGCCCTTACTGTACATCCAGGGCTTACAAACACAGCTTGCAGACCAGATCTTCAAGTGCCCTGAGTCCTGCTCTAAGAAATGCTGGATTCTGTCCCTTGGATAAATCATGCACATTTGCATCTATTTAACCATGGGGAAGAGCTATATAGGCAGCTAAAATGCCAATGGAAATCTTTTTGCCCCCAGTCCTGCAGCCCTGGAGATTTCCACGCTTTCAGGCCTGTTCTCCTGACAGGAGCAATGCTGAGGTGCTGCCTGGGCTAACAAGGTATTGTATCTATAAGCGGGTGAAGAATAGGTTTGCCAACCTCCAGGTGGTGGCTGAAGATCTCCTGCTATTACAACTAATCTCCAGGTGACAAAGATCAGCCCACCTGGAGACAATGGCTGCTTTGGAAGTTGGACTCTATGGACTCTAAACCCTGCCCTTCTGAGGCTCCACCCACTAAATCTCCAGGTATT
>NW_015180023.1:0-4014 GCF_001447785.1 Gekko japonicus
CGCTTTGGACGAGCACACAAAATGTGTCCACTCGAAGGGGAGGCTCCGCTGAAGATGGGGGTGTATTAGATGTGTGGATCCAAACCTTATTTTGGGTGCAAGGGGCAGTTCCTTATTCAAATCTCCTTTGACATAAATGCCTCGGGGAAGGCCTGCATATAGAAGCTCGTGACATCGGAACCGGTGTTTGGACTGGGCATCACTGCATGTCCCCTTGCAGGGCCCAGTCCCCAGCACGTGGGGATGTGTCATTTGGGGTGGTCACAAGATTATTTTGGGGTGCAGCCTGGCTCCAGTGTCTGCCCATGTGACTGTCCTGGGGGCACTGCACTTTGGAGCCGCAGGCACCAGAACCGTGCTTTGTACCAGCACACAGAATGTGTCCCCTCGAAGGGGAGAGTCCTGTGAATGTGGGGGTATATGATATGTGGTGGTCCAGACCTTATTTTGGGGTTCAGAGCTTTCCAACTCACTCTCCGTAGTGTTTCTGACTACACGAATCAGTAACGAATAAGGAATGAATAAGGAAGTGCGAATAAGGAACCAACTTCAGCCTCCTCAGAGAGGTTTCCTTTTTTAGGCACATTCCATTCTCCTGTGTCCTGAGCAAGCTTAAGGCTTTTTGGCACAGAAAGTATTGCTTTTATAAAATCCTTTCTATATTCTCTATAAAATGACAAGCTACCTTCTTTCATTCTCTTATCAAACTAGATTCATTTACAACAAAGTCAATATGTTTATGGCAACTACCTGCATATCAGACTATAAAAAGCAGAAATAATAAGGAGAAAATCAGATTCAATGATCCCTTGTCCCACATTATCAATACTGACTGGGTATTTTAGACACTGGTTGCAGACTAAAGAATTGTAAGATTTTATAAATTTCTAAACTCCAAAATATTGAAGTTATCAATACATTATTGTGCAACCTTTCTTGTAAACTCAGTTTTAATGTTGGTTAAATGATGTATAAGTTTATCTCGCACTCTGTTTGTTTGTAATGTTTAATTCGTGATTCATTATATTTGTTAAAGTTCTGAGAATTCAATAAAAATTAAATTGGAAAAACATCTAAAAAACAAGAAAGAAAGAAAAAATACCCAAAAAATAAAAAAGGAAAATGAGAACATTGGTTGCATCACAACTGAGTTTCCTTCTTAAAAAGAAATAAATATGTTACCTGTGGTCATATCACATTGCCTAAAGTATTCCCAAAAAACACCAGCAATCAAAATTTTCCACAAAGCATACTTAAATTTCAATGTGCCAATGGAAAACATCATGTAAGACACGAGTCAACAGAAACAAGCATTATATTGTTTTCCGTGTCGACTATTTTGGCACAAAACTAGCCACTCTGCATCTAAATCTATACGGGCATCAGCTGAAGGCTGGATGGCTAGTGGGAAGTGGCAGAAACTATGCAACAGGATCCCAGAACAGGAAAAAAGTAATAGCCACAGAGAATGTTACATAGCTTGGCGAGAACTAGAAAGGTCTAAGACAGGAGTTAACACTATCTTAGAGGGATCAATCAAAACTGAAGCTGTGAAATGGTCCAGTATTTTAAAGTGCATCATTGATGTGGTGCTCTTCTTGGGAGAACGTGGTCTGGCTTTTAATGGTTCATCCCATCACATTGGTGATTCAAACAATGGAAACATTTTAAGACACAAAGAACAACTCTCCAGGTGGGACCTCATCCTTCAGGAGCATGTGCTAAGTGTACAGGAGTCACAGAAGAGGGGTGAGCTACTTCAAGTTCATTATCTGTCTCCTGACTCACAAAATTGCAGAATGCTCAAGTCTTGTGAAACAAGATATTTTGCTTGAGAAGCAGTCTGCAAAGTACTTTGCAGCAATAGTAGATACCACACCAGATTCCTCATGTAGAGAACAAACAACATTTCGTAATTTTAAAAGGAACACAGTATGAAATTCAATAAAGATTTCTAAAATTTGAAGATTGTAGCAACGAAAAGGGGGAAGAAATTGCTCAATTGATAACTGATACTTTGAAAGAACATGCTATTCTCAGTGATTGTAGAGCTCAAGTTTATGACAGTGGACCAAATATAGCTGTAAGATACAATGGCGCACAAGCAAAAATACAAGAACTCTGCCAAACAGCAATTTTTTTCATGTTGCAGTTGTCACACAATTTATGTGTAAATGAAGCTGCTGAATGCATACCTGAAGCAGTAACCTTTTTTTGAACAATTCAAACGATCTACCACTTGTTTAGTTCTAGTTCCAAGCGCTGGGAAATACTTTAAAATGACATTGGCTGTTCTCTTCATGGTATGCCTGAAACAAGATTGTCAGATCATGTTGCAAGTGTAAAACCTTTTGCAGCTCTCACCTTCCGAGAATTAAATTAGCACTACGAGACCGCCTAGAACTAAATTTGACACCCAAAACAAGAAATTAAGTCCAGGAAGTTTTATTCTATGTTTTATTCTTTAAGGACTTGCCATAGTTTGTTGTGATCCACACAATCAAAGGCTTTAGCGTAGTCAATGAAGCAGAAGTAGATGTTTTTTCTGGTACTCCCGTGCTTTCTCCATAATCCAGTGAATGTTGGCAATTTGATCTCTAGTTCCTCTACCTCTTTGAGACCCAGCTTGTACTTCTGGCAGTTCTCTATCCATGTACTGCTGAAGCCTAGCTTGTAGGATCTTGAGCATGACCTTGCTAGCATGTGAAATGAGTGCAATTGTGCAATAGTTTGAAGATTCTTTGGCATTGCCCTTCTTTGGGATTGGAATGTAAATTGACCTTTCCCAATCCTGTGGCCACTGTTGCGTTTTCCAAATTTGCTGGCATATTGAATGCAGCACTTTAACAGCATAATCTTTTAACACTTTGAATAGCTTAGCTGGGATACCATTACCTCTGCTAGCTTTGTTGTTAGCAGGCCTCGGTTCCTTCCGGAGGGTGCCGGAGCACCGCTCCACCAGTAAGGATCCCAGGGGGTGGGGACATAAGCGCCACCCCCTGCTCCCAGCAGCCATCAGTCGGGCCAAGGAGCAAGCAGCAGGGAGGTATGTTCCCTGCGGAGCCCTCCCGTCGCCTGTTGAGGCACCACCCCCTGCCCTCACCTCGTTTTCAGGCCCTGCGCCGGGCCTGGAAAACGCCCTGCCAAAGTGCCCCCCCGGCCCTCACCTCCTTTTTCAGGCCCCCCATTGATTCTCTTTCCTTGTGGGCTTCCAGAGGCTCGGGGCCAGTGGAGGAGGAGCGTGTACATGGTAGAGGGCGAGCGCGCGGGGCTGTGAGCAAAAATTCTACTCGGTGACCTACTGGTGTTAAAGTTGCGAGCGAGCGATTTGGCTGCTGCATAAATTAGTCTGCTCTGGAGCCATCCTTCCTGAGCGAAGACAAAAGTGTGTAAGCCGGAGGCTAAAGAACTCCTCCCCCCACACATTGGCTCACCTTCTTTGTAGGCTTCCAGTGGAACTTAACTGAATGCTGTTGGAAACAATATTCTGTTATGGGATTTATGCTGCTCAGGCTGTCTGGGTGGTGGTGACTTGTTTATTTTTTGCCAATAACAGGAATAAATTTTGATTGTGGGAAACAATTACAGAGGGTGCTTCTGACCATGGGCAGAGTGGAATTTTGCTCAGTAGTGGGTGTACAACACACCAGCTTTGCACATTGACAGGTTGGAGGAGGGGGGGAGGGCTTTTAATACAAATTATGTATTGGAATGTTTGAATTCCATGGTTACACTGTCCCTTGAAATTTAAGGGGGCATCCTTGAGCACTTTGGGGGCAGCTGTGCTTGCCAACTGCATCCTTAGCCTGTAATTTCTGTGGTCATACACTAGGCTTCTTCTTTACCTTTTTTCTCCCATTAATAGAATATAGAGTCCAGTGGCATGCACACAAATGCTCATACCTTGAATAAACCTTTGTTGGTTTTAAAGGCGCCACTGGATTCTAAATTTGTTTTACTGCTTCAGACCAACATGGCTTACCTACTGGAACTATCTCCCATTAATAGTTCATT
>NW_015180024.1:0-4871 GCF_001447785.1 Gekko japonicus
ATAGACTTTTTTTAATAGCAAGAAACTGAGCTTTGTATTCACTTTCTGTCTTCTGTTTTTTAGCACTTAGAGCTTCCCATTGGCTTGTGTGTGTGTCTTTAGAATAAAAAAACAACCCTTTCCCCTCACTTCTTCTTCATCTCTGAGAGACTCTCTGGATTATTTTTCCCTCATGACCCCTGTGCGTGTGTGTACATGAGAGAGGGGGGGGGGAGAAGGAGACAGAGAGGAGGAGGAGGAGGAGGAGAAAAGAAATTGGATTTATACCCCACCCTTCACTACCCAAAGGAGTCTCACAGCGGCTTCCAAACTCCTTTCCCTCCCCCTCCCCACAACAGACACCCTGTGAGGGAGGTGGGGCCGAGAGAGCTCTGGCAGAAACTGCTCTTTTTCAAGGACAGCTCTGACAGAACTGTGGCTTGCCCAAGGTCATCCAGCAGGTGCAAGTGGTGGAATCAAACCCGGCTCTCCCAGATTAGAGTCCGCGCACTTAACCACTACACCAAACTACACCAGAGAGCTGTGAATGATGGCTGAAGTTGAGAAACTCAAGCTGCAGTTCTTCTTCTAGGGGCCCTGGGGAAGAAGAGATGCTGCCTGATTTAAAAAAAATGAGTCAAGCAAGGAGAGGAAAGGGCAGGCGAGGGCTGTGTTCTCCAGCTGCCGGGTTGGCTCTCCCTCCCCACCCCCCAGCCCTCCCCTGGCCAAATCCTGCTCGATTCGTCATGCAAATGTTACGCTTTCCGACCAGCCGGGTCATCGGATCCTGCGCCAGTCGGTGGGGAGGGAAGCGAAAAAGGAGGGTGTTGCCTGGGTCACTCCTCCTCGGGTGTGCCGGGCCCGAAGCCCAGCCTGCCCGCCCCGCAGCCCTCCCCCCCTCTTCTCCAGGCGTCTCCGAGCCGAGCCGAGCGAAAAGGGAGGGTGTTGCCTGGGTCACTCCTCCTCGGGTGTGCCGGGCCCGAAGCCCAGCCTGCCCGCCCCGCAGCCCTCCGCCCCTCTTCGCCAGGCGTCTCCCAGCCGAGCCGAGCCGCAGCAGCAGCCGCCGAGGACTGACTCTCTCTCGGAACGGGGGAAAGGGCGGACGATGGAGACGTCCCAGAGGAACATCCCGACCTACCTGTGCCTGTCCATCTTCAACCTGCTCTGCTGCTGCTTCCCCCTGGGGATCGCGGCCCTGATCTACTCCCTGCGGGTGAGTCGGGGGGGGGGGTCTTCCGGAGCTCACAAAGGAGAATTTTTGCTCACAAGACTCCACGGCTTAGAGGGAGCATTGCAGCCAGTGTTCCCTCTCAGCTGAGTGAGTGTGAGCTAGCTCACCGTTTTTTAGCCTCCGGCTCACACATTTTTATCTTAGCTCAGGAAGGAGGGCTCCAGAGCAAACTCATTGATGCAGTAGCCAAATGGCACGCTCACAACTTGAATGCCAGGAGCTCACAAAGGAGAATTTTTGCTCACAAGACTCCACGGCTGAGAGGGAACACTGGCTGGGGGGTGTCGGCTCCCGAGGAGCATGGGACGCGCAGCCTCCTCCTCCGCCGGGCTTCGGTAACTTCTCTGAAAGCGAACCTTTGTTACCCATTCGTGGGGGCGAGCGGAGCAGAGCAGAGAAGGGACGGGCATGGGTCCTTGGCGCGGCATCCGCGGGAGAGGAGTCGCGTCTGTCTGGTGGGCAAGGCTCCCTCTAAGCCGCGGCGTCCTGTGGGCAGAAATCCCACTTTGTGAGCCCCTGGCACGAAAGTTATCAGCGAGAGACTCGGCTGCTGCATCCGTCAGTCTGCTCTGGAGCCCCATCCTACCTGAGCGAAGGCAAAAAAGTGTGAGCCGGAGGCTAAGAAACTGGGAGCTAGCTCACACTCACTCAGCATAGAGGGAACACTGCTGTGTGTGTGTGTGTGCGTGCGTGCGTGTGTGTGTGTGGTTCTTAGCAGTAGTTTTGGGAGAGGTGATACAGCGATTTGTCAAGGATGCAATGTGTAGTCTGTGAAGGATATTGATCAAGTTTGGGGTTTTCCCCACCCCGAATCGCCTCTCTTTTCTTAACGTTTTTCTTTCTGGAAAACTCCCCGTCGAGTGGCGGTGGGAACGGAGAGGAGGGAACTGTTCTGCAGCCTGTCCAACAAAGTTTGAGTCCAGCGGTGGAGGCGCGCGAAAGCGTCTGCCCAGAATTAAACTGTGTCGGTCTTCAAGGGGCCGCTGGACTCGAACTTGGTTCTGTGGCTTCAGACCAACACGTCTGCTACCCACCTGGAGGATCTATCTTGCAGCCTGTTTTATCCTGTTGGAACTAACTCGCTGAGCCCCTAGGAGAGGCCCCCGCCCTCCCCAAATGTCATGCCAACTGTCGAGGTAACAACACACTAAAAAAAATTCCTAGACGTGTTTCCCTGAAAGTGCAAAGTCGCCGGAAGCTTCGCTGCAAGTCCAGGGTACCAAACGCTCTCCTGGCGACCAAGGGACTACTAGTCATTCTAGCCAACTGTCTCCGCTGTCAACTCGGCCGCGGGGCTTAACCGTCTCTGATCTAGTTGCAAACGAGAGGACTGAGTTCAGGCAAACAACTCCGCACCGATGCTCCCTCTAAGCCGCGGAGTCTTGTGAGCAAAAAGTCCACTTTCTGGGCTCCTGGCGTTAAAGCTGTGAGTGAGCGATTTGGCTGCTGCATAAATTAGCTTGCTCTGGAGCCTTCCTTCCCGAGCTAAGGCAAAAAGGTGTGAGCCGGAGGCTAGAAAAACGGTGAGCTAGATGTGGTACATGATCACAACTGCCAGAATGGCATATGCTCAATGTTGGAAGCAGGACAAAGTGCCTGAAGTTGGGGACCGGATTAAGAAATTACTTTTCATGGTTGAAATGGGCAAATTGACAAGGAAACTTAATAACTTGGAAGCAGAAGACTTCATTGCAGACTGGAAAGACTTTAAAGACTATTTGGAAAAGAACTGGGATGTAAGGGATAGTTTATTTCGCTTTGACAATTGCGGAAAGTTAACAGACATTAAAAATAGATTAAGAGATACAAACAAAAAATGGAGGGAGAAGTTACCTATAGATATGTGTAAAGGGGTAAAAAAAACTGAGTGGAGGACCCAGGTTAAAACATGAAATGGCTGAGTGATTAAGAGAGTCTGGCGAAGCAAGCTGTGATGCAGCAGCAGCAGAACTGGAAGCAGGAGATGGCCAGTTCCACTGCGGGCCTGATGGAAGCCCTCCGGGGGCCTGATCCAGCCCCTGGGCTGCATGTTTGACACCCCTGATGTAGATGTTTGATTTGAGACTTGATATACCAGTAAACAAAGCTGGTGGCCACTAGGAAACACAGTATTTGAGGCAGGTTAGAGAGCTGAGGCGTTCAAGTTATGCCATTAGCCTGTATAGGGATGGCGAAATCGATGACAGCAGCTCACCTGGACATCTGGAAAAGGTGATGGTGGAAGATCTGGCGGGAAGACACGGGAGAAATGACCCTTCAGCTATACCCCTTTGGCCTGCCCCGGTTTGTCTGTGTAATGGAAAAGTACTCTGGGATAGGGTACATGTCTTGCACGCAGTGTTCCCTCTAAGCTGAGTTAGTGTGAGCTGGCTCACGTTTTTTAGCCCCCGGCTCACACGTTTTTGCCTTCGCTCAGGAAGGAGGGCTCCAGAGCAAACGAACTGATGCAGCAGCCAAATCGCTCGCTCGCAACTTGAATGCCGGCAGCTCACAAAGTGGATTTTTTGCTCACGAGGCTCCACAGCTTAGAGGGAGCATCGGTCTGCAATCCCAGGGGATCCCCAGGTCCCCCCTGGAGGCTGGCATCCCTCACCCTGCCAGTCTCTTTCCATGCCAGCGTCAACTGGGTGGTCACCGCAGGCATATGCTGCTGCTGACTAGTCCCTTGGTCACCAGACCGATGCTCCCTCTAAGCTGTGGAGCCTCGTGAGCAAAAATTCCACTTTGTGAGCTGCTGGCATTCAAGTGGCGAGCGAGCGATTTGGCTGCTGCATCAGTTCGTTTGCTCTGGAGCCCTCCTTCCTCAGCCAACGCACAACGTGTGAGCCGGGGGCTAAAAAACCTGTGAGCTGGCTCACACTCACTCAGCTTAGAGGGAACGCTGCATCCAGACGACAGAGATCAGTCCCCCTGGAGGAAAGGGGTGCTTTGGAGGGTGGGTTATAGGGCACTCTGTTCCCCACCGAGGTCCCTGCCCTCCCCAGGTTCGATCCCCAGTTCTCCAGGCGTTTCCCGACCTGGAGCTGGCAACGCTACCCAGGCGTCTCCGGCTGGTGGCCGGGGGGAGAGGGGAGTGTGGAGGAGAGAGTGCCCATCGTCTCGGAGGGCGTCGGCTGGCTCCCCCCCCCCCGTGTGATTCTGCCCTTCTCTTCCCTGCTGCCTCCATCCGATCAGCCACCCGGGCTCCTCTCTCCGCCTGCCGGCCAGCTGGGGTGGGGTGGGGTGGGGTGGAGGGGGGTGATGGCCAGTCCACATCCAACCCCGGACAGGGTGCTTGGAGCTCAGAGGGGGCCTGTGTGTGGCAGGCCCGCTCCTTTGCACTGCTTTGGACGCTCCCTCTAAGCTGTGGAGTCCCGTGAGCAAGAATTCTGCCTTGTGAGCCGCCGGCGTTAAAGTCGTGAGCGAGCGATTGGGCCGCTGCATCAATTACTTTGTCTTGGAGCCCTCCTTCCGGGGCTAAGGCAAAAATCTGCGAGCCGGAGGCTAGAAAATTGTGAGCTGGCTCACACCCACTCAGCTTAGAGGAAACACTGATTCGGGGAGGGGATATGGGGGGCGTGTGGATCAGAAACACTCCCGGGCGGAGAAGCCCGGGAACAAGAAACAAAGCATCCTTGCTCTGCTCGGGCATTCCTCTCCTCCTTGCCCCCACCAGGGCATT
>NW_015180025.1:0-3803 GCF_001447785.1 Gekko japonicus
GACGAGAAACTGCAGTGACGACTCTTCATGAAGCACATCTTAGACCTTAAAACAGCCTACAAGTGGGCCATCACCGCTGAAGCAGCCAAGCAGTTGATGAAGGAGGTCCGCCAGATAAGAAGTCCACCTCCGTTCCGCAAGACCAAGGCTGTTGTTCACCAGGAAAGCCTCATGGACTTCTCCTCCACAGACGAAGAAGGGGGAAGTGCTGCACACCCGAGTCGCTACCTGGAAGTGTGAGGGGGCTCAACCGTACTCTGGGGCTCCCTGTGCTAGCTGTGGTGGCTCCCACCAGTGAAAGCCATGCCAATTCCAGGATGCTCAATGCCGGAACTGCGGGAAATCACGTCACACCGCATGCACCTGCCACTCTGCCCGAACCAGAGACACATCGCCACAGTCAAGATGCAGTTTGCCGCCCTTTGCAAGGAAGGCCTCTGTCCACCATGCTGAGTGTCACACTCACTCTTCTCCGCTGTGCCTGCCAAGACCAGCAGCCTTCCTGTCCTGATGCTACAGCCCTCTACATGCGCCAAGATCAAGGTGACAGTCAAGGTCCAGAATGTGCCCTACAAGATGGAAGTCGACAGTGAATCTGCACTGTCCATCCTCTCTACGACAACATGCCAACACATTTGCCTTAAGTCGAATGAGTGATGCCTGAAGGACTTCCAGGACTTCCGAGTGCCAGTCTTGGCCACTGGCACATTCCAGGTCACCTACAAGGACTTCAACTGTCCCCTGTGATTCATGGTAGCACAAGGCCACCAACCGAGCTTGCTTGGCCTGGACTGGTTCAAGCCGCTGGGACGGGTGTCCACCACACCAGCCAAATAGATGTTGCAGCCATCTCCAAAGAGTTTCCTGCTGTCTTTGATGGATCCCTTGGGAAGTATACCAGCCCGCCTGTCTCCTTCAGCCTCAACCCGGCAGTGGTGCATATCCACATGAAGGCTCACTGGGTTCCCTTCACCCTCAAGCCAAAGAACAGATGAGGAGCTGGACAGGCTCATCACCCAGGGAGTCTTGGAGCTGGTCCCCCATGCATGATGGGAAATACCCATCGTCACCCCACTCAAGCCAAATGGAGTGGTCAGAATCTGTGCTGACTACAAGTGCATTGTGAACAAGACACTGCAGCCACACGCATATCCAGTGCCCGTCATGAGCCATCTCCTTGCTTCACTGAATGGAGGCACAGTCTTCACCAAGCTTGACCTGGCCCAGACATACCAGCAGCTTCCAGTAAATGATGCCACCACTGAGGTCCAGACAGATTGTCACAGACAGAGGGGCATTCCAGGTCAAGCACCTACAATTCAGCGTCAACCTTGCCCCCAGGATCTTCCAGAGCTTAATGGAAGGTCTGCTCCATGGTCTCCCAGGCATCATTCCATATTTTGATGATGCCCTTATTGCTGGAGGCATTGAGACAGAACTCGTAGAGTGACTTCAGGTCATCCTCCACCAACTGCAGAATACGGGACTGAAAGTGAAGAAGGAAAAGTCGTGGGAGTCTACACACAAACCTTGGTCCCAGCTACATATTGACTTTGCCGGGCCCTTCCAGGGGCTGTTATTCCTAGTAACAGTAGACTCGTACTCTAAATGGTTGAAGATCAGCCCCGTGTCCACCACCGCCGTGAAGGCCGTCATACGCTCGCTCCGCTGGATCTTCTCAACCCATGGACTGCCGAACATGATTGTATCCGACAACGGGACTGCCTTCACGTCCACAGAGTTCCAGGACTTCCTACAGTGGACCTTGATCCGGCACGTAAGATCAGCACCATTCCACCCTGCAACCAACGGTCAAGCAGAGAGGATGGTTCGCACAGCAAAGGAAGCCCTCAGCTGGATCCTACTGACTCGGCAGATGACACCCAACCCTGTCACAAGCCGCTGCCCAGCCGAACTGCTGATGGGCCAGCATCCCACGATCCTGTTGGACCACCTACATCCAGACCGGGCACCGGACTCAAGGCGTCTGACGGAACAAAGGGATGCTCCCGGAAGGTTCTTTCTGGGCGACCCCGTGTTCATCCGGAACGTTGGGAGAGGGCCCTCCTGGATTGCAGGCCAGGTAGTCCAAGTCACCGGCTTTGGTGGCAACAGCTCCCGGAGGCTGAAGAACAACCCCAGCTCGAGGGCCCAGAACTCTATGCTCCGCCAGCCAGCATTCAACCCGAACTCCCCCACACAGGTGAGTCCCCACCGGTCGAGTCCCCGGCCACACCGCCAGAACCCAAAGAGCCGCTGCCACCCTCACCACAACCAGAAATGGTCAGCCAGCCAGAGGCGGCCGTAAGCAACCCCGTGCCAGCACCCTGGCATCCCTCCGAGAGTGCAGACCCCCACCTATCTGAAGGATTATGTAACATAGGTTGGATCGAGACTAAGGGGGGAGGGGTGTTATGTACGCGGACCACCACCAGGGGTCTACGGCTAAAGCAGGAGCTTTGTCTCCAAACACAAAGGGGACCTAGGATCCTATTCCACTGGGAGTCCACCAATAGCACCCTTGGCAGGAAATTCAAACCCTCCAATGGGGGCAGAGGTGTGCCAGGTGGAGTGTATATAGTTGGCCTTGCAGGGCCATTTTGTGTGTCTTGTTGTGGAGTACAATAAACGCCTCTGAATGCATGTCGTGGTCCAAGTTCTCCATGTGTCAAACCCAGTACTTTATGTTATGTATTGAATTGTATATATAACTGCTATGTGAGGGATAAATGTCTCATTGGCCCAATTGAATCACTGCTCTTGGGCGTAGGCTGGTTATTCCTTTCTTTGCCCAGCCTCTATAGATTTTTTAGAAGATGATTCCTACTTCCTATAAAACACTGAGCAAGGGTTCAGCTAGCCCTTAGCAAGACTGCTGAAAAGCTCTGCACATTTAGATCTTCTAAAAAGAATGACATCATGAAATATTTTCCTCTTTGCCCCACAGGTGATTATCTAATGAAGTCTGTTGAGGGATGGTCTGTTCCACAGAACCAGAAGGGGACACTCATCTTTGACTCCCGAGTAGCTCTGTTCCCCTGTGTCTAACCAACATAAGGCTTCCTTTGCAAGTGGTCTTTATTGCTAATAAGGAAAAAAAATGCAAAATCTGTTCAAAGCTGTTTCTAAGGAATCTTCTCTAATCATAACTGTCTGCTTCTTATTTTAAGTGACCAACAAGCTCCCAGAAGGAAAGACAGGGATAATTAAGAACTTCAAGGAAGATCAGTGTGTGTCTAATCTTGGAAATGATGAAACTGCAAACAGTTTAAGCCATCTAGGTTGATTAAAGAGCTCAGAAATATGTTCCAAAGTCTTCAGCAATTTGCAGCTGGAGGGGGGAAAGCTGTATTTATTCCCATGTTGACATGCTTTGAATAGGAAACACTTATCCATACTCTAGTAGCCAAGCCAGCCAGATCTGAGGTTACTTAAAGCCAGAGATTGGACCCGTGAACAGACAAGACAGATCTTTCTACAAATTCAAAAAATGTCCCAGGTCTCAAGGAAATCTGAAATCTTTAAAACAAAAAATCCCACACACATTAGAGGGTTCAAAAAACCAAACGATAAAAGGAGTAACTGTAAAAAAATAGAGGCCGCCAGTGGCTCTTACTAGGCAATCGTGATAAGCTTGATTTCAGTCACTGGTAGTTGGGGTGAGGGGCTGTTTTGGCCTCTGAGGGAGGGTTCATCAGGGACCGGGCCTGGCAGCCACCCCCCAAAAGGCAGTGTGGTGCAGACAAGGACCTCACATTTCATCCTACCACAGAAACTCTTGTGGGCCAGTTACACATAAGGAC
>NW_015180026.1:0-3791 GCF_001447785.1 Gekko japonicus
AGGGGGTGGGGGCAGGAACCTTTCAAGGGCTGTTTTGTCCTTTGTGGGAGGACATCAGGGCCCAACCTGTCAGCAACCACTGGGTGACTTGATACTACTCAACTGGCATGACTCACCTAAGCCTGGCTGCTTGCTGATGTTCAATGGCAGCCACCCCATGAAAGCCAGTGTGGTATAGTGATTAGGAGTTTCAGACTACAATTTCAAATTCCCATTCTGTTGCGAAACTCACTGGGTCACCTTGGGCCAGTTCCACATTCTAGCCTAATTTACTTCACAGGCAGGGGGGGATATTCATTGAAAGCACCTTATGGGCTGATGGCCTGCCCCCCACCTGGGCCAGTCAGCTCTCTGACAGAAGTCCTGAGTCTAACTCACCCAAACCATGTTCAAGGTGGGAGTGGTAGTGCCGAGCCAGCCTGAGGTGAAGCAGGGGAGACAGAGCCAAGCCCAATAGGCCCTGCATTCAAGGCAAGATGGGAGAGATGGTGATTCCTGGCTCAGCCCGCTCAAGGCAAGACAGACACTGGCACCTGAGATGCAACAGACAGCAGTGCTTGGCCCAGCCGAGCTGCACGTGAGGAAGGGAGACAGCAAAGCTCTGCATGGCTGAACCCTGCATTGAAGTAAGGCAGATGGTAGTGCCTGGCCCAACTGAGCCCTACACAAGGGTTACAGGTCAGTGGATGGGAAGGAGAAAAAGAGGCAGAAAAGGGGGGAGAGGCTCTGGGGGCTTTTCAAGAAAGGGAAAAAGGAAATATTGGGGGACAGGGAAATAAGATTTAACCTGTAAGTCCTCGCAGGTTCCCATTTGTCCATTCTAAATGCATAATGCATAAATCTTGGTTCATTAATAATAATACGTTGTATATGTAACTACAGCACTTGGGTTACTGTTATGTATTGAGCCTGAACTGCTCTTGCAAAAGCTTGGGATGCATAACAATAGATTGCTAGGATCCTAGAATGGACCAGTAGGGAGGCAGGGATCCTAGAGGAAACCAATTGGGAAACAATAGAGTGTAATTAGCCTATCATTGGGAGTGGGGTGTGTTTTGGGTGTAACCCTTTTCAGACATAAATACCTGGCTTCGGCCAGGGATTGAGTCTTCTTTCTCTTGCTGAATCACTAATGAACTATGAGCTGATCACTTCTACACATCTGAACCCAGTATATTTCAGTTACATAACCTTTTAATTCTTGCTTTATGCTTGTGGCAGAATAGAAATCTTGATTGTGGTATCTGTTTTGGCTTAATATTGTGTATTACTTGGTGTATTACTAGAAGAGCTGTGTGCATTAGCTAAATAGAGTGTTTTCTGTTAGCTCTGCTCTTTTTCACCTTGGCTCTGCACATTGTCTCCAACCCTTTATCTTACTGGCCATATGCCTGGCTGGGCCCTGGGTCAGGACCCATTTCAACTTTCATTCCTTGGTTCATCTTTGCAAAAATGTATGCCTTGCAAGAGTTGGAAGCTCTAGGTCAGAGGTGTTGAATTCATTTGTTACAAGGGCTGGATCTGACATAAATGTCACTTTGTTGGGCCAGGCCAACAAATGTAATAGGAGGTACCGGAGATATAAACTTTATGAAGATGATTTCAGATGCCGAATGGCATACAGAGGGGTACAAAGGGATAGTAGGTGTGGAGTTATCAGCATTGGTAATGAGGCAGGAAACTTAAGTCTCAGTTTGGTCCAGAAGAATTCAGTCCAGGATACAAAGAATAAATGGAAATAAGTGTACAGAAATGAGCGGTGACTTACGAAAGCTCATCCCCTGCCACAAATTTTGTTAGTCTTTAAGCAACCATTGGACTCTTGCTCTTATCTACTGCTACAGAAAGACTAACATGGCTGTCCGTCTTGATCTATCTAAAGAAGTGAGCAGTGATTCACGAAAGCTCATACCTTACCACAGATTTTGTTAGTCTTTAAGGTGCTACTGGACTCTTACTCTTTATACTGCTATTAGAAACCACAATATTCAAAAAACAGTGGGGGAACATTTTAACCTTGCAGGACATTCAGTTGCTGATCTAAGGTCCCGTTCACATGGAGAAGTTGCCACACTAAAGACAAGGATGATAGGTGGATTTTCAGTGTGTGATCACACCGCAACATCTGGGAAGCGTAATACACCTCTCGCTAACCCGTGGCTTCTCGCCGAAGATACGGAGTAAAAAACTACCACAAACGATGTACTAGTTTCCGGAAAATGCGGGGCAAGGGCAGGCGTCTGATTGCATTTCTGCTTGAATCCTGCGGCATCCGGCGCCCGTCCACGTCCTGTCACACACCGGATATGGGGTTTTTGTAAGTTTCCACAGGATGCGCACAAACAATCATGTGCATGTGCAAACTTCGGTGTGAAAAAAAATCCCGTTTGCCATGGAAGTTGTGCCTAGTGATTGCCAGTGTGATTGCACCGCACCGCTTCTTTGCTGTGCTACAGGATAGCCTTGTGATCGGCACCTAACAGCCTAACCATGGGACCTCGACAGGACATGTGATTGGGCTGCCGTGAGTTACTTTGCTCTGGGGCAAACAGCCATGCTCCCCCCTGCATTTTCCGGCCCGTGTGACCGGGACCTAAGAGTAGCAGTTCTCTAACAAAAGAGTGTCAAAAGGAGATTAGAAAAAAGACTGCTGAATTGTAACTGATAATGAAGATAAAAAAAAGGCATCTGGAATAAATTGAGACCTAGGTTTCTTCTCTCTTTACCAATGCCTGCTATTGTTTGAAATCACTTCACTCTCCAAGATATAAAGAGAGATGAATTCATATTCTAGCTGTATCTGAACAAGTGAGCAATGACTCATGAAAGCTCCTCCCCTGCCACAAATTTTCCTTGTGGTTAAGGTGCTACTGGACTCTTGCTCCCTTCCACTAATAAAGATTGCAAGCTGTGCTTTTTAGGTTTCTTTCCCGCCATCTGTTAGAACTGGAAAGTGGGATCTCTCTCTCTCTCTCTCTCTCTCTGTGCCCCCTACTCTGTTTGGCTCTTTCACTCCCCCTCCCTCTCTCCTTCCCCCCTCCTTCCCTCTCTGAAGAAGTGTGTACACACAAAAAAAGCTTATACCTGGAATAAAAAGTGTGTTGGTCCATGGGAGTCTCTGTCTCTGGCTTTTTCTCTCCCCTCCCCTTTCCTCCCAAAGGCAGATGGGGAGGAGCCCTCAGCCAATCGAGAGAAGGGATGCTTGGCTTTCTTCTCTCCACTGTGAAACAGAAAGCAGGAGAGGAAAGAGATGGGCAAAAGCAAGCTGTGATGCAGGAACAAGGAAGCAGGAAGCAGATGAGAGCCAGTTGCTTGCAGGCCAGATAGGAATCCTGCAGGGGCTGGTTCCAGCCTGTGGGCCACATGTTTGACACCCCTGATCTATGTGATTTCCACATGGAAATGTTTATTGAGAACTTCTATATTATTTTACAATTGCTCAAGATGGCTAACATCAGTATGTGTGTGTGTATCAGTATTACAGAAAAATCAAACATTTGGTTTCCTGCAAGATTTTGTACGCCAACGGATATTTCCATTTTATCAGGAAGTCAAAGACCAGTATTGCCAAATTTGGAACTAAATTTTGTTTGATACAGAAATAAATTTGAGAATATAGGGCAAGATATCAGTGGACACACCGGTCAAAATTGTCAGCTTCTTATTTTGGGAAATACCAATGACTTTTGGAACTAGGAGAAATCTGTGTCATGTATGGCAGTGGGTTCAGAAAGGTGTTACAAGTTAAAAAACGCGAACCCTCAAGGATTTGCAGGAGGCATCTCATTTCC
>NW_015180027.1:0-4217 GCF_001447785.1 Gekko japonicus
TACGCCTTCCATCACTTCAGGATTGGTAGTGGAGAACAAAGCTAATAGTGGAAATAAATGGGCACTTGAAGAAAGAAACATATCAACGTCAGAAAAGCTGTGCTGGATCAGGCCATCCAGTCCAACACTCTGTGTCACTTAGTGGCCAAAACTCAGGTGTCATCAGGAGGTCCACCAGGGGGCCCAGAACTATAGAAGCCCTCCCACTGTGACCCCCCCCCAGCACCAAGAAGACAGAACATCATTTGCCCCAGGCAGTGTTCCATTTATACCTTCTGGTTAATAGCCACTGATGGACCTCTGCTCCGTATGTTTATCCAATTCCCCACTTGAAGCTTTCTATGCTTGTGGCCACCACCACTTCTTGCAGCAGTGAATTCCACATGTGAATTACTCTTTGGGTGAAGAAGGACTTCCTTTGATCTGTTCAAAGCCTGTTGCTCATTAGTTTCATTGAGTGCCCACAAGTTCCTGTAATGGGAGAAAGGGAGGAAAGGACTTCTTTCTCTACCTTCTCTATCCCATGAATAATTTTGTAAACCTCTGCTATGTCACCCCTCAGTTGTCATTTCTCCAAGTGAAAGAGCCCTAGCCTAGGGTTCCCAAATCAGGCCGGGGGGAGTGCAGTGACCAAAACTGTACCCCATATTCCAAATGAGAGTTGGAAGGGGCCATACAGGCCATCTAGTCCAACCCCCTGCTCAATGCAGGATTGGCCTAGAGCATCCCTGACGAGGGATTGTCCAGCCACTGTACTGTAAATTTGTACAGGGGCATTATGATTCTGGTTGATTTGTTTTCAGTCCCCTTAGTAATAATCCCCAGCATAGCGTTGGCCTTTTTTATTGCAGTGATTCGACATTTTCTCATTCTAGCTGCACAAGAGTAGGCACCGGAAATTAGACGTATGAAAATGAAAATTCAGAAGACCAGTGATGACAGCAAATGTCAACTTTGCAAGACAAAGGATGAAAGCGTCAACCACAGGGTCGGTGCCCGCAGTAAAATTGCTCAGACTGACTCTAAAGAATGTCATGACAGAGGTCCAGCTATGCTGCACTGGAATCCTTGCAAGAAGTATAGTTTACCACCAGCCAGAAATTCATGGGAGCACATACCAGAGAAGATCATGGAGAATTATGAAATAAAGATTCTTTGGGACTTCCAATTACGAACAGATAAACACCTGGAACATGTCACACCCTGATATTTCACAACTGTATGGGGAAAAAATGAGAAATAGGGTTTGAATCATTGACACTGCAAGCCCAGGAGAAAGTCAAATTGAAAAGAAAGAACAGGAGACAACCACAAAACACCAAGACCTAAGAATAGAATTAGAGGGCCTCTGGGAGAAGAAGGTGACCATCATTCCAGTTGTCATTGGAGCCCTTGGAGCAGTGCCTAGAAGTCTCAAGAAACACCTGGACATTCTGGACATTAAGCAAATAACACCAGCTGAGCTCCAGAAGACAGTGCTGCTTGGAACAGTATGAATCCTGCGAAGATACCTCTACAATTCCCAAGCACTTGACTAGACAGAATCATAGAGTTGGAAGGGATCTCCAGGGTCATCTAGTCCAACCCCCTGCACAATGCAGGAAATTCACAAATACCTCCCCCCACACCTCCATGCCCAGAAGATGGGCACCGGAAATTAGTCATATGAAAATGAAAATTCAGAAGACCAGTGATGACAGCAAATGTCAACTTTGCAAGACAAAGGATGAAAGAGGCATCCACAGGGTCAGTGCCTGCAGTAAAATTGCTCAGACTGACTCTAAAGAATGTCATGACAGAGGTCCAGCTATGCTGCACTGGAATCCTTGCAAGAAGTATAGTTTACCACCAGCCAGAAATTCATGGGAGCACATACCAGAGAAGATCATGGAGAATTATGAAATAAAGATTCTTTGGGACTTCCAATTACAAACAGACAAACACCTGGAACATGTCACACCCTGATATTTCACAACTGTATGGGGAAAAAAATGAGAAATAGGGTTTGAATCATTGACACTGCAAGCCCAGGAGAAAGTCAAATTGAAAAGAAAGAACAGGAGACAACCACAAAACACCAAGACCTAAGAATAGAATTAGAGGGCCTCTGGGAGAAGAAGGTGACCATCATTCCAGTTGTCATTGGAGCCCTTGGAGCAGTGCCTAGAAGTCTCAAGAAACACCTGGACATTCTGGACATTAAGCAAATAACACCAGCTGAGCTCCAGAAGACAGTGCTGCTTGGAACAGTATGAATCCTGCGAAGATACCTCTACAATTCCCAAGCACTTGACTAGACAGAATCATAGAGTTGGAAGGGATCTCCAGGGTCATCTAGTCCAACCCCCTGCACAATGCAGGAAATTCACAAATACCTCCCCCCACACCTCCATGCCCAGAAGATGGGCAGAAAAAAACCCCACCTCTCCAAGTTCCCCGGGCAAACTGGCCTGGAGAAAAATTGCTTCCTGACCCCAAAATGGCAATCAGCATTTTCCTGGGCATGTAAGAAAGGGCCACAAGAACTAAGCACTGAGGCAACCCTTCCTACCCTCCCTCTCATGATCTGCCTAAGTTCACAGACTCAGCATTGCTGTCAGATGGTTGTCTAGCCTCTGCTTGAAAACCTCCTAAGAAGGAGAGCCCACCACCTCCCAAGGAAGCCTGTTCCACTGAAGAACTGCTCTAACTGTCAGGAAGTTCGGGAGGACGGCATCTCCTGGAAATTCCAAGCCCAAGAGAAGTTAAATTTGCTGTGACTAGGGCTAGGGCATTTTCGGTGGCGGCTCCTACCTGGTGGAAAGAGCTCCCGGAGGAGATCCGGGCCCTGCGGGACCTTTCTCAGTTCCGCAGGGCCTGCAAGATGGAGCTCTTCCGCCAGGCCTTTGGATAGGATCCGCCGCCACCACTATTCCATCTGTACCCCTTATGCTCTAGCGAACAATCATCTGATTGCCTGGCCGCCCAAGGGTGGAGCGGAGCGTGGCGCTGGACACGGCTCTGAGGATAAGATCGTCGTTAGCTATGTGAGGTTAAGATCTTCTCTTCTTGCTGGAAATTTGCTGTAAATTGTCTATATTTTATTGTCATTTATTGTTTTTAAATTATATGCTATTGTTTTAACTTGGCACTTTGTGCCCCTGTTAGCCGCCCTGAGCCTTTGGGGTAGGGCGGGATATAAATGTAAATGTAAATAAATAAATAAATAAATAAATGTTTAGCCAAAAACTTTTCTAATTTAATTTCAACCTGTTGGTTCTGGTCCAACCTCCTGGGGCAGCAGAAAACAACTCCGCACCATCCTCTGTATGACAGCCCTTCAAGTACTTGAAGTTGGTGATCGTATCTCAAATTGAAGAACACCACTTACCAGTCAAATAACTGACAGTGACAAACAACAACAACAACAACAGTAGTAGTAGTAGTAATAATAGTAATGATAATAAACCTTTTTTTTCCGATTTCCCTTTATCCATCTGGATATAAGGATACAACCCTATGGACAAATGCTTCCCTAGACGAGAAAATGTTACCTCCCAATGTCGCCTTTGCTTGCAGTGCCCTCCAAACCCCACAAAAATTCAGGACAGCCCTCAGACCACGTCTAATTACTTAATATCCCGTTACACAATTCCAAAGGGACCTCTTTGCTCGTCATATACTATATTTGTTGACTTGGACCCGCCTGTTGCATTCCAGCTTCTGAAGTCAGCCCGTTAATGAACTGACCAGAACAATTTCCTTTATGAATCTTAAGAATACCTAATAGAACATTTAATCTCGTAATGGATTGATTGTGCTGATTATAGAACGGCTGTGATTTGAAACACATTCGGCAATGTTTCTCTTCCTGGAAAGGAAAGCGTGCATGTATTTCCAGTCAAGGAAGGCGTGCATGTATTTCCAGTCCTTCCCTACCCTGCCTTTCAAAAGAACTCTTTTGGCAAGCTGGTTACCAATAAGAACAAAGGAAATACCATAAAATTGCAATGAAAAGTGCCAGTAAAACAGCGTCACCTACCAGCAAGAGGGCCGGTGTGTCATAGTGGTTAAATTGTCAGACTAGGACCTGGGATGACCAAGGTCAAATCCCCCCTCTGCCGTGGAGGCTGGCTGGGGGACTGTGGGTCTGTTACAAGCTCTCAGGCTAGCCTGCAACACAAGATTGTTGGGAGGATAGAGTGGAGTCAGGGCCGGCCTGAGGGTTTTTTGCACCC
>NW_015180028.1:0-3671 GCF_001447785.1 Gekko japonicus
TGTGTTATTTCACACAGTGTGACCGGCGAGTTTAACATTTGCCTTTGTTCTATGGTGAATTTCTTTTTATTGTATTTCTCTAACAATTTCTCTATTATTTGTGGCTCCTGAGTTTTTTGTTCGTATAATTCTTTATAGAATTTTTCAACAATTTCTTTGATTTCTTTTATATTAAAACAACAACTCCCATTCTCAGTTTTCAACACTTTTATTATTTTTTCTTCCTTTTCCTTCTTTAATTGATAGGATAACCACCTGGTTGGCTTGTTTGCCTTCTCAAAAAAAATATGTCTGGCATAGGTCAATTTCGCCGTTATTTCTGCTGTTAAAAGACAATTTAGTTGATGTTGCAGTTTAATTACATTGAGCCTCAATTGCTTAGAGTTTGGGGCTTTTTTAAGCTCAGTTTCTTCTTTTTTAATTTCATTTACTATTTGTTTATACTTCTCCTGTTTCTGTTTTTTTAGCCAAATTTCTTGCCTAATCAGTCTGCCCCTCGCAAAGGCCTTAAAGGCATCCCATACTACGGCAATGTTTGTTTCTGGTATTAAGTTTTGCTTAAAGAAATTCTTAAATTCTTCTTTACACTCAGTCACAAATTTTGAATTTGTTAACATCCACGATTTCATCGTCCATCTTGTTGCTTTAGGTATATCTTGTAGCTCCAGCAGCACCGGGTTATGGTCGGCAAAAGTCAGAGGAAGGATACTTGCTTCTGTTATGTCCATAAGAATTGTACTTGAGGCCCAAATCATGTCTATTCTTGAGTATGAATTATGACAGGAGGAGAAGTATGTAAAGTCCGACTTATGGCCGTTACGTACTCGCCATATATCTATCAGCTTCAGCTCCTCCGCCATTCTAAGAAAAGCTTGGGGTAACTTAGTGGCTTTCGTCCGTTTCCGTCCCTGATTCTTTCTATCCTTTTGTGGATCTAAAACCGCATTAAAGTCACCAGCTAGATAGATTTCTTCTGCCGAAAAAGTCGTTATAATATCCCGTAACTTCTGGTAAAACTGCCCTTGACCATAATTCGGCGCATAAATATTAACCACTAATGCCGATTTATTTTGCCTTTTGATCTTTAGTATTAAAATTCTTCCATCTGCGGCCTCAAACAACAATTCAGGTTGAAGATGATAATTCACATAGGTGACCACCCCTCTTTTCTTGCATGAATCTGCAGAAATAAATTTTTCCCCCAATTTTTTACATTCCAGAAATTTCCCATCCTCCTTCTTAGTGTGGGTCTCTTGCATGCAAAGTATATCTGCACACAGCTTATTTGCCTGGTGGAAAATTTTTCTTCTTTTTTGAGAGGAGTTTAGACCATTCACATTAATGGAAAATATCTTGATCTTCTTAGTTCCCATTCTCTTTATGTTTAAGTTCTTCTTCCTTTCTTTGCTGTGCCCTTGTAAGTACTGTCAATGAGTTAAATCTATTGCGTTTTCCTCTTTTTGGTCTTCCTACGTCTTTCTTCCCCTCTTCTGCTGTCTCCACTTCAGGTCTTTCCTCCGAGCCAGAGGATTCTTCTTCTTCTTCATACATTCCCAGATCTTGGCCATATCTTTTTAGAAATTCTTTTAATTTCATTAACGAGCTCACACTATGGTTTTTCCCCCTATAAGTGAAGGCCAAGCCTTCTGGGATCAACCATCTATATAAGACTTCATTTTTCCGGAGGGCTTCAGCTAATCTTTGGTATTCCTGTCTTCTTTCTCGTATTCGCCATGGAACCTCCTTCAACACCCTGATCTCATTTCCTTTTATGTTTATTGTCATGGTCTTAGATTTTTCCAGAATTTTGTCTCTAATTGTTCTTTTATAAAACCTCACATGAACTTCCCTGGGCACCTTATTCCTTTTTGCATAGGCTGAGTTCCGTCTAAACACCTGATCAATCTCTTGTACCATTTCAGTTTCAGGAATTTCTAACACTTCTGCCAAAGCATTTACTATAGTTTCTTTTATGTCCTCAGTTTTACTCTCTGGTATGTTTTGTAATCTAATTAAAAGCGCTGCTTTCTCAAATTCTAATGCTATCACAGATTCCTCTAGGGATTCATAATTACTCCTTAATTCTGAAAGTTGTTGATCGGTTGCTTCAGATTTCTCCTCTGCCACCATTCCAGCCTGCCTTAATTTGGCAATATCCTGTTTATTTTCCCTTATTTGTGTTCTGAACTCTTCCATTTGTACATCTATATGTTGTATAAAGGAGTCTAATTTTGTTTGTAGAGGCTCTATCGCCTTCGCAATCATCTCTGGGAACGTACTTTGCATTGCTAATGTCATTGCTTTAGTTATGCTTTCATTTATTTGGGTATTTAAATCTTTTGTTTGGGATAGGTTAGAAGTTACAGTCTTGATCTGTCCAGGTGATGGCGCTGATGTTTTCCTTCCACCACTCGCCATTTTGACTTTGTCCCCTTACCAGCAACCCCACTCTCCTTATGGATTTTCCTATCAGGCCACCTCTTGATCTACCACAATCCTCAAATTTCCTGCCTTGGGTGCCCCAATCTCAACAAAATTACAATTAATCCCTCATTAATCAAAATTATAGATGTGATAGACTTCAATTCATTATCCAAATATCCCTAAATTCATTAATACATCAGATTCACCTTTTCATACAGTCAACATTTAAACATCTCATATATTGCACTTCTCCTCCTTCTATTACAATTTACTGTCGGTTATTATCAGTTAGCATCAATTATCCCTCTTTCCTTTCTTTCCCCGCTTCTATTTCCGCACCTTCAGTCACCGTATTTCACAACTTAACCGTACAAGCAGAGATTTCTTTCATTCACCCACTCAGTCTTCACTACAGTCTTTGGTGTCGCTCTTCTGTTAAACACTAATAACTTTCTTATTGTCCTTCTTGCCTTATCGTTCTTATCTCCAGCCCTTCTTCCTCAGTGTTTAGTCCGGTAAATGTTTAGTTCGGTAAGCCCGAACACTGTCCTGACTCTGCCAGACTCTACCAATCAATGTCAAATAGTCCGATAGGTCCGAGGTTTCGGGAGATTCTGTATCTGGCTGCAAAGTGCTTCTTGTCTCTTCCAAACAAGCCTCACTTTTTCCTCCACATAACAACACCGTCCGGTTTGCTGTTAATTAACGCCTTCTAACGATCTCAGTACAGTAAGCTTCCCCGGGCACCGTTTGCTTTTCAGCCGCTCCCTCTTAGTCTCGGTACTCGACTACTTCAGTCTTTTGGGCGTCTAAGGGTATTGTCGCTGCTCCGCATCCAAACGCCACCTTCGCCTTCCGTCCCCTCTCCTCCAGGGAGTCGCTCCTTCACTGTAAGTAATTCGCTTTTTCTTAGTTTACACTAGGGTTGGTTCTTAACTGCCGATGCATATCCTCAGCTTTCCAGCCACAGCTATGGGCTCTAGCACGTTGGCTTGCCCTCTTGTCCTGACCGGCCGCCTTGGGTGGAAGTTCAGAGCCGAAACATGCCGCCGCCGCCGTCTCGCCTCTCGAACAGCCCACCTTGCACAAGTCTCCCTTCAAGAGCACTTGGAGGAAAAAATATTGCTAATTTCCCTCTAAACTGATCAGGAATACAACTTAGGTGGCTGAGCTGGAACTCAACCCCGTTCGCCGTCGCCGAGCCGGAACCGGAACCCCTCTGTCATCTACTGGTAAGCAAAATAAGC
>NW_015180029.1:0-3648 GCF_001447785.1 Gekko japonicus
GGAGCAAAGCTCCAAGGTTTAGCAGGACCACATGGAGCCCCAGGTGCCACGCAGTCGGGACTGAATACATTACACCCCTCCCCCCTTGGTCCGAAGACACCCACACACAAAGTCCTTGAGATATGCCAGTGTCCTACGTTCCCATGTGGAGTGTCAAATCCCTGTCGGAGCTGGCACCGATGCACTCGGTGGAGTGCTGGCTGCCGCCGGAGGAGCAATTGTGGGCCGGACAGGGTCGCTGGGTACTTCAGCTGTCTCCAGCAGCTGGCAGGCTGTCGATAGACTGGGAGCAGCGTCCTGGGGAATGGAGTTAGTGGCTGGTAGCTCTGCAGTATCAGAGGTGTCTGGTTCCTCAAGGTTTTCCGGCTCCTGCGGCAGCACCCACCAATGGAGCTGGTCGATGTGGTGGTGAAGAATTTGACCGTCCTCGCTGGAGACCTTGTAGGAGTGGGGCCCTTTTACTCTCACCACTCTCACCGGAATTCAAGGGGGGGCCTTGGCGAAGTTCCGTGCATACACCAGGTCCTCTGGGAAGAGACCTCAGGCGGCTTCCGGTGATTTGATATTGGGATCTCGCTTGGGCGCTCAATCCGGGCAAGGGTGTAGACTTTCCAATTTCCCGGGGGGGGCTGGGGCTGGGCCAGAGGCATTGCTTTGCTAGGAGCAAGGGTGGCTCCCGGGGGAGGCTGAGCAGCTTCCTGAAAATTTCGGCGGGGGCTGAAGCCCCGCCGCCCCCACGAAGATTACGCCTATGCAGTCCCGTTGTGAGACGTCTGCCCATGAGCAGCTCAGCTGGGCTACGGCCCATGGTGGTGTGCGGGTTGGTTCTTTGGCCAAAGAGGAAAGATGCCAGCTTATAGTCCCAGTCCGTCGCATCTAGCCGGCAGAGCACATCTTTCATGGTCCTCACCATGCGTTCGGCCTGTCCGTTGGTGGCGGGGTGGAACGGGGCCGAGCGGACATGGTAGATTCCATAATAGCTGGTGAACACCTGGAACTCTCCTGACATGAAGGCAGTTCCGTTATCCGTCACCAGGGTGTCCAGGATGCCCTGGGCACTGAAGATCCGCCACATGGCTTTGATCGCGGATTTTGAAGAGGCTGACGGCACAGGCACTACCTCCAGCCACTTACTATACATGTCAACCAGAATGAAAAACAACTGTCCCTGGAACGGCCCTGCAAAGTCCAGGACTGCACCCACCCCATATGGAGATGTGTCGCAGGCGAGGACCACCGGAGGCACTTTTCTTTCTTTACCTTGAGGCCGGCGGAGTCGAACCTCTGAAGCACTACCTGGAGCCAATCTGAGAAGGTGGCGGGGTCCGGTGCCACGATGATCACATCATCTAAAAATTGCTGTACTCCTGGGATGCCTTTGAGCAGAAAATCCATAAAAGATTGAAAGATTCCCAGGGCCACACACACTCCAAATTGTAGCCTAGTTACTTTAAATGCCCACCTGTGCGTAGTGATCGTTTGTGCCTCCGCGGAGGCCACATCGACCGGTAACTGCTGGTAGGCCTGAGCCAAATCCAGTTTACCAAAAATCTGCACCCCTGCCAGAGTGGCCAAGACATGGCTTACCACTGGAACCGGGTAAGCATGGTCCTGTAGGGCTTTGTTTATTGTGCATTTATAATCTGCACATATACGCACGTCCCAGTTTGGCTTTACCGGCGTGATGATGGGGGTCTCCCATCGTGCGGATGCAACTGGCTCCAGCACCCCCTGCTTGACCAGGTGATTGAGCTCCACCTCAATTTTAGGCTTCATAGCTAGCAGGGGAAGACGTGCCTTTATGCGGATGGGCTGGATGTTGGGGTCAAGGTCCAGTGAAATGGGAGGGGCCGGTGTACTGCCCCAGAGTCCCATCGAATACCCTAGGGAATTCCTCACACACAGCAGTAAAGCCCAGCGATCAAATCTGGTTCACCCCAGTAATAATAAGTCCCAGGGTCCTGAAGCAGGAAAGGCCCAGCAGACTGGAGAGTTTACCCTCCACCACCAGCAAGTCTAATTGCCCGCAGAAGTCCTTGAACTGCACCTTAAACTTGCCCCAGCCCCGGATCGCCACAGGGTTCTTGTTAAAGTCCTGCAAGTTGAGACCCTGTGGCTTTTGCGGGAGGGGTCCCCCCCTTGGGCAAAGAGAGTGTAGCGTCTCCACCGAAATGATGGAGAAGGAGGACCCGGAGTCTATTTCCATGCTACAGGGGGACCCCTCTATTAACACCATTACGTGCACTTTGAGGCTATTAGGGGGCAAGTTACTGACCTGGTGCTGCTGCTGGTGGTTCGTGATCATGTTGAGGTTGGAGGGAAGTCCAGTCTGGTGCGTCGAAGCCTTTTGGTGCTTTCCCTGAGAGCGGCAGACTCGGGCTATGTGGCCTGCCTTGTTGCACGATCTGCAGACCACGTCCCTGAAGAGGCATGACCACCGCTCATGAGCTTCCCCGCAGCTGACACAAGCAGACGAGGGAGCCAACGAAGCTTTGCCTGAGGTGGATCCAGATGATTGATGAGAGCGCTGATACGACTGGTGGCAGACCTGCAGGACCTCTTCCTCATCCGAGATGTCGGAACCAACAGTCACTCGTGTGCAGTGGACTGCCTTGGTACAGCAGTCTTGATGGGCCTTCTCATATGTGGTGGCCTCCCGGACCGCTTTGTCGAGATCCAAGTAATCTTGGCTAACCAGCTTCCTCCGAAGCTTGGGCTCCCGTAGGCCCAAGAGGAACTGATTTAGGAGAGCGTCAGCCAGATCCGGGAATGAACACCTTGTGGCGGCCCACCACAGAGCCGCGAGAAAGTCAGAGGTGGTCTCGTCAGGGCCCTAAACTTTAGCAAAAAAGTCCATCTGTTCCACAAATTTCATCGGTGTGCGAGCCAGGTGGTCCGAAAGAGCCTTGACCAAAGTGGTGTATGACTCATCTTTGGTCAGCCAGGGTGCTATCAGGTCCTTCAGTAGAAGATGGGCCTCCATACCACAGTGCCGGAGGAGGTACGCCTTCTTCTTACCCGGATCAGTGACATCATGGATGGTGAAGTGGCTCTCAAGGGTCTCAAGCCAGGTCTCCCATTGTGTGGGGTGGGAGATATCGAAAGCAGGGAGGCTCTCAGAGGTGGCAGTGATCTTACTGGTTCTACGTGGAGGTGGTGGCTCAGGAGTGGTGCGGTACTGCTCTCAGGGTCAGCGGTGTGATGCTCGGCGCGAGGAGTGGTGCGGTGAGTGGTGCGGTGAGTGACAACCGAAGATGCTGGCGTGCAGTGATCTCGGCGCTGGACTGGATGCGATGCTCGGTGCTTGGTCTCTGTTCATGGTCATCCCACCTTCGTTGCCAGTGAAAAGTACTGAGACTGACGAGTGATTACAGCTCTCATACTTTTATTAGTGAAGAACAAGACAACGTTAGCCGGCTCACAGGCCGGCTTATATTCCGTTAAAACCACACCTCAAAGCACACCCCTACACCATAATAGGCTATTTACAGTGGCCAAGAGTTCCATGGGCTCTCGGCTGGGAGCCTAGCCCTTGGATTGGTGTGGACTAGGATCTGCTTAGTCCATTATTCGCTGGAGCGAAGCTTCGAGGTTTAGCAGGACCATGTGGAATCCCCGAGTGCCACGCGGTCAGGACTGAATACATTA
>NW_015180030.1:0-3504 GCF_001447785.1 Gekko japonicus
TATCCTAAATGATGTTTGATTAGGATAGGTCAGTAATTCTTGAAGTTGTGACCCTTTAAAAGTCTATCATTACTTTAGTTCTCAGAATTGGGAATTCCCCATTGTTCCCCAACACATGGTCAAGATGGAGCCCCAATGCAAATATCTAGTCACTCATGGCTAGAGCCAAGAGTCAGTGTAAGAGTAACAGCATCAGAGACTTTCTTCCTCATACCATGAGAATGTATATTCTTCTACTGGGAGTCCATCCCCCTCTAGGATCAATCATGATCTTCCTGCCTCAAAAAGAAGAAAATATACTCTAGCATTTTGGCTGTCCCAGTCTGTCTCCCTGTAGATGTGACAAGGCATTAGGTAGTAATTATTTTTTTTGCTTCAGCAAGCACTGTCTCCATAGCTAAATGCTGGAGTGGTCGGTACTTGGGAGACAGCTGACTCATCTCCTGCAGTTTTCCCCTTTGCCAACTCTATGCTTGCAGCTGGGTCCCAAGTCATGGCCAGAGTGCAGGTGCCAATGGCTGAGTTATTAGGGTGAACTCTAAGGTGGAAAGCATTTCTCTACACTATTTATAAGCCCTGCCTGACCTTCAGAACGATTTGTTGGAGAAGCAAAGGGGTCTGCAATGAAAAGGGGGTAAGCTGGAAACATTCTGATAGGAGCTCTGCTTGCAGTCCTTTGGATCCCCTAACAGAGAAAAATAGAAAGATCAATGTTGTCTGAAGATAAGTCAAGTAAAAACTGGAAGATGTACAGTGTAATTTACGTGTAAGAGATTATTAAAAATTGGTGTGACATGACTGAACGGGATATAATACAATTAGGAGAAAGAAAACTGAAGCATTTTGAGTAACAGCAAGACATAAAATTTTCACAGGGAAAGATCATACAGAATGACAGTTACAGATCAAATAGGATGCTAGTTATGGAGAAAACAACAGCAAAACAAGGAAGGTTAAATGCCAGAACAGAATGCAAAAAGATGTAACAGAAAGTAAGAATATAAGGAGCAATAGATTTTTTAAAAGGAGAGAGGCTGATGCTTACAAATAGCTGGTTTGCAGGAATATAAATGGAACAAGATTATCAAAAGAAGTAAGTGAAGGAAAATATTTCAAAGGAGGAAAAACAACAAAGAAAATGATTAGAGTTAGGAAACCCAGTGCTGATAAAGAACATGATGATGAATGGGAAATGGGAGTAAAAGAAGAAAAATAAATAAATAGTAGAAATGAATAAGCTTAGAGAAATATGCTCACTTAGCAGGAAGTAAGGTGTCAGAAAGAAACAAATCCTTGGATATAAAATATCAGAAAGAGGGTGGATCTCACACCATGCATGAATACAAGGCCGAAACCAGCAAAGGAAAGGTGGCAAGGGTACCACGGTTCAAGAAATAAAGGCTAACAAGAACAGAGATCAGGCAGGGCGAGAAGATCAAATGTGCTGGGGAAAGCTGAGTAGGAGCAGAATCCAAAGAAGATTAATATGAGAAGGGGAAAAATCAATATTTGTTTACTAATATAATCACAAAGAACAGTCTTAGGGAGTGGAAGATGGAGAATGTTTAGAGGTGAAGATAATAACACAAAGAAAAAAGGATAGCTGAGATATTCTACACTAAATGTTTTATTGGAATTTACCACACAGCTTTTGATTGACCTTCCCAATAAATATAGCTGAGATCTGTACATGTAAGGCAGTCATCTTAAAGTATTTTAGAGATTTTTTTTCAGGAGAGAATACACATAAGTGGTTAACCATAAATGATGACATACATCGTCCCTCCAGGAGTATACCGAGCTTCTTTCTGTAGACGGGCCAGTAGTATAACTCTGTATCCCTGACCAGGAACGATTCAAGTCTGTGGGTGTCGTTTGCCCACTAGATGAGAACGTTGAAACAGAAACACTGGAGGCAGAAACAAAATTTAAAAGTAATGTTTCACGCTACATTTCTTTAAGAACAGTGGGTTGGGTCCAATGGGAGTGCAACTTCCGTGGCTGCCTCCTCCCAGGGCAGCCGGAAATGACTTCTGAAATATTGCTTCTGGGGGAGATCCCCGAAAACAGGATTTTCTGAGGTATTTCCGACTGCCTCAGGAAGGGAAGCCATGCAAGTTACCTTCCATGGGCATAGCCCATGGAAATGCTGCCCTGGATCCAACCTCACTGTGCTTTAATAAAGAGCTTTGTGGCACTTTAAATACAAACACATATATTGCGGCTTAAGACACCACGCTTGGAGCTACTTAAGACCTTTTTTGCAATTATTAAAATTTAGAAAAAGCAGTTGATTGATACTGGTGGGAAAAGACAAGTGAACAGCTTATGGCACGGGTTAAATATACAATGCATTAAAAAAACATTCTAAGGCCCCTGCCACACGCAGGGGAAAAGGCGCGGCTTTTAAAAGCCGCGCCAACGTTGATACGGCTCGGCGGGATCCCACGGATCCCCCGGCCGAGCCGCCTTTTCTCCCCGGCGCGATCAAACGCCGGAGAGAAAAGATGGCTCTAACCGGGAGCCGGCCGATCTGCGCATGTCGGAGCATGCACAGTTCGGCTCCGGCCCGGGGTTGAGCCGGCGCAAGGGAGCACCGGCGATCAGACGCCTGGGAAGAAGCGCCGCGTCCACTTGAACCACCGAGGTAGGTGGTTCATTTTGCGGCGGTTCTTCCTGGGTTTGGGCCAGTTTGGGGGCGGAAGCAGAACGCTTCCCAGATGTGGTGGTGTGATCGCGCTGCTTTGATCCGCCCCCAAACTGGCCCGCAACTGGCCCAAATCGCCGCGTATGAACGGGGCCACAGCGACTTTTCTCCTGCTCTGTGAATAAGTATAAGCTACCTACTACATTCACAGGTACGCTTTGGACTACAGGCACTCTTCTGCCACAGTAATGGTAACAGTGGAACAACAGTTTTATTGGTGAAGGAGTGGAAGAATTTTGTCAATGCCCCTGATACTGTAGATGGAGGTCCCCTCTCCTTAGCCCTAGGATCAGGTTGGGGAGGGGAGCACCTCACTGGGCTGTACCAGAAAGAAGGAGCTTGGAAAGTCTTCTTCCACTGTTTGCTATCCAAGCGAGGTACTCTCATGCAATTGATATGGACAACAGACTTGTTCTATTCTCTTTCCTTGTGCTGCTGCAATTTTTTAAAATCATAAGCATGGCCTAAAATCTTGTTCCTGCCACTGTGTTTTCTAAAATATGCTCCAGTTCATATAAGGGAATTGGAGACTGTTAATTGGGAAACATAGGCCTGACATACCGTCCGTCTTTTGGAACTAGTTTCACAGTTCTTTGGATCCTAACCAGAATAACTTTAAAGGCAATTATTAAAAGCAGCTGACAATTTCAGACATGTTAAAAATAAACTTTATACAGGGAGCACCATGAACCTGAGAAACAAAAGAAGCCCAGAACCAAGATATTGCACAGCATTTGGTATTTTTTTCAACATCAAAGAATTAGAAGTTAAATATTTGTTAAATATTTGGAACTAAA
>NW_015180031.1:0-4237 GCF_001447785.1 Gekko japonicus
CCATCAACACTCCTGGCACGGAACCAGGATGAGAGAAAGTCCAGGGGGCAAACTCGGGGGAGGCCATGCCTGTCTTCTGTCCACCCCAGGCACTGAGAATTTAGCCCACTCCCCCCTCTCTCTTCTTCTGGTCATGCTAACATGTGATGGAAAGTCTGGAATAATTTCTTCTGCAAAACGAGAGAGAGAGAGGACCAGGGCTCTAGTCGGGGGGGAGCTCTCAGGTACGGAGCTCCGGAAGAGAACCTCTAGGGGGCGGGGCGGTCACGTGGTGAAGCCCCGCCCTCTGCTTCGATCCTCATTCCGTTTGGGAATGAGGATGAAGCAGGAGGGTAAGTAGCCGGGCCTTCTGACACACTTCCGGTGATGTCAGGGGGTGTGGCCTTCTGTCACTTCCGGTGATGTCAGGGGGCGTGGCATATGCAAATAAGTTATGCTAATGAGTTATGCTAATGAGCTCCGGCAGCTCTTTTTCTACAACAAGACCCCTGGAGAGGACGCACATGTTTGGTGTACCTGGCCCTTCACAGAGTGTCAAGGGCAAAAAGACAGGTCCTTGCCCCCAAGAGCTTGCAGCCTACATTCTAAGAGAAGGGTGGGGTCAGGCTTTGGGGGCCTCGGAGATGCCCCTTGGCATTTCGGAACCCAGGGCTGATTTCACCTACATCCTCCCCGTTTGGCACTCACCTTGTCACTGCGCGTATGAACTGCCCCTCCCTTGAAAAGTGTTGTGTGTGTGGTTATGTCAAGCAGCACAAGAGCCTTGTGGGGCTTTAGCTGTGGTTGTTGACTTGACGTACAAGTTCCTTGAGACTGACATCACCTTGTTCCAAGGACAACCAGTAATCCAGTCTGAGGAACTTTTGCTGAAATACTTACTGGAGGACAAATCCATGGCAATATCAAGGAAGGTTGCTAAATTTCTTTTTATTGCAATTATAAAGCGTAAGCACCTCCTTAATACTCCTCATGATGTCTCTTCTCTGTAACACTTCTCTTGAATGAATGAATTTTATTGTTACGGCGCTTAGCCAGCAATTGTAACACTTCTCGATAACCTGGAGATTGTTTTTGATTTTGTATGCTGTTTGACGGGTCTTTGACCGTAATAAACTGATTGATTGATTGATTGACATCACCTTGTGTTGGAGGTGCTTGTGTGAACTGGGAGTGGGTGGAAGCTGCTGGGCTGCAGGGATTCTGGTGCTGTGCCCAGGCTCTGGGGAGAAGCGTGCGCTGCTTCTCTCGTGCTCTGCCGGGGAGCCTCTCCTGTCTCCTGTGGGAAAGGCTTTGGTTCCGGTGTGGTGAGGAAGACGCTTTTCTTTAAAAATGGGGGCACTTCTTAACTTCTGAAATGCCTGGAAATGGAAAGTGGTTCTGGTTGTTTGCAGGGCTTGCTTCATGTTCACAAGCATGTGTAGCTGCTTGCAGCAAGGGAGAAGCACTCTTGTGGTTACTGCATGCGTGTTTCAAAGATGACCGCAGGATCTGGGGTCTAGCCCTGTGCTGAGGACTCCAGGGGGCTTGTTTCTGGAGTTACTGGCTTCCCTCTGGACTGCAGTGTTCCCTTTAAGCTGAGTTAGTGTGAGCTAACTCACAGTTTTTTAGCTTCCAGCTCATACATTTTTGTCTTAGCTCCAGAGCAAACTAATTTAGGCAGTAGCCAAACCGCTCACTCGCAACTTTAATGCCGGTAGCTCACAAAGTAGAATTTTTGCTCACAAGACTCCACAGCTTAGAGGGAGCATTGCTCTGGAGTTGCAAAGATTGGAATCATTTTTCTTGAGGGGCAGGCGGGCTGCAAATGGCTGTCAGGTTTGGCAGGCAGCAGTGAAATATGTTTCCCGGTATTGGATGAACACTTGGAATTACTGGAATTTTGTGGTTTAATACCAAAAAGGTGCCTTGAAATGGAGCCACTTTGGTTCCAGGTTTGCTTTGTGTTTTGTCAAAGAATTTGGGGGCAGGGAGAGATTGGAGATGATGGGAACAGAGAAGGATGTGGTGAGACAGCAGCTTTTCTCCTTTGGTGTCAGAAACTGCATGACGTGTAGGTTGTTTGGGATTCCTCTCAGCCTCCGCTGGTGGGGTTATTGGGAAAGGAACCGAAAATAAAATGGATAATCATTGTAATGCTCCTGTACAGATTGATGGTGAGGCCTCATTTAAAGGACTGTGTGCAGCTCTGGTTACATATCTCAAAAAGGAGGTTGCAGGGCAGGAAAAAGTACAAAAGAAGACAACCAAGATGATTGGTGTGCCTTCCCTATGTGGAAAGGCCAGAGAACCTGGAACTTTTCAGCCTAGGAAAAAAAGATGGCGAAGGGGAGATATGATCGAGGTTTATGAAATTATGCCGAGGATGGGGAAAGTAGATAAAGCCAGGGTTTTCTCCTCTTCCCGTAATTCTAGAGCTCCAGGGCACCCAATGATGTTTTTTGGGAAATAGGTTCAAGACAGACAAAAGGAAGTATTTTTGAACTCAACAAGTTAATTCAGTTGTGAAATTCACTGTCAGTGAACATAGTGATGGCCACAGCCTTAGGGCTTTAAAAGGTGGTTAGATAGATTCATGGGAGAGAGGTACATCAGTGGCAACTACTAGCCATGATCACCAAAGGGAACCTCCACATTCAGAGGCAGCTAGCCTCTGAATCCCAGCGCTGGAGGGAACATCAGGGGAAGCCTTGGCCTCGGTGCAGTTTCTTTGACTCTCCGGGGCTGCTGGTGGGCCACCACGTAAGACAGGATGCTGGACTAGATGGACCGCTGGTCTGATCCAGCAGGATCGTTCTTACGTGCCAGCAATAAATACTCAGATTCACCATGGTGTTCTGAAATACCTGCACAGCCTGTTTTTCTTTTCTGTTTTCTCTTCATGTCTGCAGTAAATTTGCTTCCCTTTAATGCTGGAGTCCACTCAAGATCTTTACGGATCGCCCTGTGAAGGCCAAAAGGCCCCTATTGTACTACCAAAGATTTCAGAGGAGAAGCAGGAAGCGACCTCATGGCTATTAGTGGGCAGTCCTACCTTCTGCTCTAGGGGTGAAATGCTTCTGCCTGGAAAATCCACTTGTGATTAATGATTGAGCTGACAGGCAGTTTAGTGGCTAGGCGACTGCACTGCAGGGCAGGAAGTCCCTGATCTAAATCTCCCCTCTCCCGAGAAGAGATGTGGTGGCCTTTAGCATGCCATACCATTTTTACTGCTTTTTTTCTGAGACCTCTTATATGTAACATCTATAAGGGTCCCTGTCTGCAGTGTTCTGAGATGACGTGTGTTTTGGTGCTTTAGAATCATAGAATAGAATCATAGAATGTTAGAGTTGGAAGGAACATCGCAGGTCATCTAGTCCAACCCCCTGCACTCTTCAGGAGCACAGCTGAAAGATAACCCTACAACATACCCGAAAGATGGTCATCCAGCCTCCGCTTGAAAACGTCCAGTGAAGGAGCATCCACCACCTCCCGAGGCAGTCTGTTCCACTGCTCAACCACTCTTACAGTTAGGACGTTTCTCCTGATATTTAGCCAGTATCGACTCCCTGGTAATTTTCACCCATTAGATCTAGTCTTGCGATCCGGAGCAAGAGAGAATAGATCCGCTCCATCTTCTACCTGACAGCCCTTCAAATATCTGAAGACTGCAACCGTGTCTCCTCTAAACCTTCTCTTTCCCAGGCTAAACAGACCCAACTCCTTCAGCCTTTCCTTGTAAGACTTTCTGGCCTTGCTTAGCATTTCCTCCTTATTTTCACTGCCACCAAAAGCCTTAGACTTTTGAGTAGAACCCAAAGAACAGGATGGCTTGGTTATAACTTGGTAGAACTTACCTTTTATAATGTTTATTTTATTGACTTCATTTATGCCCCACTTTTCTGTCCAATGGGGATCCACGGTGTTACCATTCAGTCGTAGCACACTTCCGTTACCTATCCAGTCCCCCTCTTTCTCATTCCAGAGCCCTTCGTTTTAAATCACAGCAAGATACGTATAAAACCCCACACTGAATCACAGAAATAAAATGCAAGCAAAATATTTACGGAGTGAAACACCACATAAGCAAACACTGTGTCGCAGCCTGTTCTCTCTCTCCCCTCCCCAATTATGGGGGAAATAACGCTGAACGACCTTACAAGGCTGTTGTAAGGTTTACGGCAAGGGGATGTTTGACAAACACTTTGAATACACAAAAAGTGCCCGGTGAACACTAAGTGTTTACAGGGGGTGGCGTTAG
>NW_015180032.1:0-3427 GCF_001447785.1 Gekko japonicus
GTATCTGGGATCTGTAATAACCCCTGCTGTAACTCTAAAGGGGTGTGTCTGTGTGTGTGTTAAGGGACTCCTTGCTGATAATAAGAATTGAAACTCACTGCTGTTTTAACACAGCTCTCAAATGACATCCAATCCTAACCATGGATAAAACGGGAGAGTACTGTAACCATGAGGTGGGAGTGGGGTGGCACAGAACAGGGAAAGCATGGTTTTAGAATTTTTTTGAGGTTTTGGACATAGCATATATAGAAAAGGCAAAACACAGCACAACTCATGATTAAAGCCCATCATCTTAAGTTTAACTTCCTTGAAAGAAAGTCTCTACATCTGAGACGCATACCTGAAACCTGGATCTAGATTATGGCTGCAGTCACACGGAATTTTATTTGCAACGGAGCATACTGAGACGGATGATAGGTGGATTTTCCAGGCGCGATCACACCGCAACATCTGGGAAGCGTAGAGCTCCCATGGCGAATCCGAGGCTTCCCACCAAAGATGCGGAGTTAAAAAATAGCACCTCCGAAGTACTAGTTTCCGGAAACCGTGGGGCAAGGGCTGGCGTCTGATCGCGTTTCCGGTGGTAGTCCGTGGCATCCGGCGCCCGCCCATGTCCCGTCACAAACAGGTCCCCCCCCCCCAAGTCTCCACAGGATGTGCACAAGCACCCAACAGTGCATGTGTACGAAGAGGAAAGCAAAAGTTCTGTTGCTCCGCAGAATCACGCATGCCATTGGTGAGATTGTGCCACGCCGCTTCTTTGCCGCGCTGCACGATTGTCGTGTGATTGCCACCTTGCCCCTACCCACGGGACCTCGATGGGACCTGTGATCGGGCGGCCGTGCGTTGTTTTGCTCCGGGCCAAACTGCCACGCTTCCCCCCCGCATTTTATGGCCCGTGTGACCGGGACCTGCGTAGCCCAGCATGAGAAACAGGGGTCTGATGCATTGGGGGAAACCCAGCAGTAGCACACTATACAAACAGCCCCTCCTTCTCACACGTTTCACATTATCTCATACTCCGATATACTTCTGCTGAACATGGAGTATCTGTTTACCAATCACGGCCATCAGAGGCAAGGTTAGCTAGGAACCCACAAGAGGACTTTTTCAGTTGCTGCCCCCGGAACTTCCAAACCCCCCTCCCACCGGAGGCGACGGTGGCAGCAGCAGCACCCTTATAAGCCTCCCAAAAGAGGTTGAGTAAATCTGTACTCTGGAAAACCTTTGCGCTAATTTGAGCAAGAGGCAGCCCTAGAGGGTATTTGCCTTTATATACTTGTTGTAGTTTAATTTTTGACTTCAGTGTTTTTAATGGTTTTCAAATTTTATTTTGCACTCTGGATTTTAAAAAAAAGGAAAGGAAGAAAAAGACTGCACTGATTCACTGGGTGGGGTCCAAGCTGGCCCATTCTCATCAGATCTGGGAAGCGAAGCAGGCAGCAGCCCTTGTTAGTCTCTGGGTTGGAGAGCCCCAAGGAAGTCCAGGGACACAACCAATGCTCCCGCTAAGCTGTGGAGTCTTGTTCACAAAAATTCTACTCTGTGAGCTACCGGCATTAAGCGAGCCATTTGGCTCCTGCATAAATCAGTTTGGTGAGCCAGTTTGGTGTCGTGGTTAAGTGCGCAGACTCTAATCTGGGAGAACCGGGTTTGATTCCCCACTCCTCCACTTGCAGCTGCTGGATGACCTTGGGCAAGCCATAGCTCTGATAAGAGCTGTCCTTGAAAAAGGGCAGTTTCTGTCAGAGCTCTCTCAGCCCGACCTACCTCACAGGTGTCTGTTGTGGGGAGGGGAAGGGAAAGGAGTTTGTCAGCCGCTCTGAGACTCCTTTGGGTAGTGAAGAGCGGGGTATAAATCCAATCTCTTCTAGTTTGCTCTGGAGCCCTCCTTCCTGAGCTCAGACAAAAATGTGTGAGCTGGAGGCTAAAAAACTGTGAGCTAGCTCGCACTAACTCAGCTTGGAGGGAACACTGGTCACAACGCAGAGGCAGGCAATGCAAACCACCTCTGAATGTCTCTTGCCTTGATAACCCTATGGGGTCAACCATAAGTCGGCTGCAACTGGGTGGCACTTTCTACCACCACCCCTGTTCACTGCTTTGGGGCCTCACTGAAAGAAAAAAAGCAGGCTAAACATACACTGGATTTAAGAATAAATTTAACCACCCAGAAACAATCCCAGCACCCAGGAGGGCATACCTTGTCCAGGAGGGCATTGCAAACCAGCTGCAGTTTTTCGGGTGTGATGTCGATGGGAACATCGAAAGGGGACCCCAGAATTGTCCCCGCCTCATCTTGGAACTGGATCAGCAGCCGCTCAACGTCTGCCTTCATCATGCTAGTTTTGTGGACTCTGACCTGCACAGAAGCAAAATCCTGCAAATCCAGGGTGGACAGTAGAATGCAACCTCTGCCTCAGTGACATCTTTTGCCCACATAATTTTTGGGGTAATAAACAGGACCCCACAACCCTTCCCCATCACTACGACAATCCTCCCTTTTTCTCAGCCCCGTGTTCAATATCTCCCAGCCTCCCCAAACCAGGTTTCTTCCTTCCCTGCCCTCCCACCATAGCAAGGTCCATTTCTCCACTCTTCGCTGGTGTCAGAACACACACACACACACAGAGTCCATGATACATTTCTTATTCTCTTCATTAAATGAAGCAGCAGAATCCGACGTTGGTAGAACGGGCTCTACCCACTTCAGACTGCAGGAGCAGTTTGTAAATGTTCTCTGCGGGGGTGGGGGACGGGACGTGCAATTTTTAAAAAACCCTAGGGCCCCATGGTCAAGCCTTGTTGTCCTAGCTTTCTACTTGCAAGGAAGTTTTTACATAACTTTCCAAAATCTGACCCTCCCCGTATAATCTGATATTTATTGTTGTACAACTGATAGAGGGTTTTATTATTTTAACTTTTATCTGTTTTAATTGTTGTAAGCCGCCCTGACCCCTGCGTGCAGCAGGGGAGGGCGGGATAAAAGACTAATTAAATAAATAAATAATAAATAACTAACCGGTTCCCCCCAAATTAAGTGAAATGCTGGACCAAGTCACTCCCCCCAACCCTGAGTGAACGACCTCCCTTCACACACGTCCTACTTCTTATTTCTCCCCCCCCCCATTGCACTCTATTACACACTCAATCCCACCCCCTTGTCCTACAGCCCCTGCTCGCAAGCAGAAAGGCGGAGCACGCTTACTTTCCCCTCGGCAAAGCCAGCCGGTCTCCCTCTTCCTTTCTCTCCCCACGTGCAAAGGAAAGGGCAACGTCATCCTTCTGCGCCAAGCGGCGGTGCCTGACTCTCTGGAAGGCACTCCGGCGCCATCTAATGGGGAAGGGAAGAATAGCAAGAGGACCTGAGGAGCGTGGCCGTGTTGGGTTGCGATCCCAGACGTGCTTTACCAGGGAGTAAGCATGC
>NW_015180033.1:0-3365 GCF_001447785.1 Gekko japonicus
AAGATGTCATAACTGTAGGAGTTGCCAGAAACTATCTGATAAAAACCAGCAATTCCTAGAGAGGACTGATGTTAGTTCCAGGTTTTAACCTAGAAGGGACGTCATGCCATTGACTCAATTGCCTTTTTTCCTCCCCCTTCCACTGCCATTCAGAACAACAGTGGGAAATGGGAGCCAGAAGTGGAGGTATGGCAACCCTGATTCGAGGCCTGTAAAACAATATTTACTTCAAGGTGTTGTTATGTAGATGAGTGGGGAATTATCTATTAAACTTTACACTTTACAGCAAAGAGCTAAGATGTGCCTTAGCTTTTGAAAGCAGCAATCACTGATGCCTATGAAAAAGTACCTAACAACAGAGTGATGCCTTTTGGCCACCCATATACTCAAATTTTATGGAACGTGCTGACAGCTTTAAATCTGTGGTGACTCCCCACTCTTGGCAAAGCCATTCATGTACAGGATCTTAGCCCAAATGTTTTGTGTACCACTGCAAACAGATTGCAGGAGATGTGAGCCTGAGCTTTAAAGGGTCTGCCAAGTGCAGAGGGATTTTCTTGAAATAGTTCTTTGTTGAGACTAGTGTTCACTCTTGCAAACCATTCTGGAAAGCTGAAAGAAGTGCAAATATTTGTCTGGAAGCCACCTGTTTAGGTAAATAGCAAGAGTTCAAACTAAGACAAGCAAATCTCTGCTTCCCTGCTTACTGTTTCCACTATACAGTTGAACAGAGATATACACACCTGCTTGAGCTTTTATTTTGTCATCCAAATTAGTTTTGTCCTGCATAGTGAGACACAGACCCAGATCTCTTCCCCCAGGTCTGACCAGGCATCCTGGCTTGGATCACAAGTAAATCCTGAATGCCAGCACATTGCCAGTGTTGGCGCCGTGCCAGAATAGCTACTCAGTGTCCTGTACTTTCTCAGCAGAGAAACAACATTTTTTAGAGGCCCAGTCGGTGTTTGAGGCAAGGGACCCCCTTCCCTTGCCTTCCTCTGTGATGTGTATTGTCCAGCAGGAGGCTCAGAGGATACTGGGTGGTGTTTGTATCCTGAAATGGAGTGTTAGCAGTATGCCATAACCATCTTGGCCCTCATCCCTGGCAGCTTGTTCAGAATGCTTCCTTTGTATGCAAAGTGCTCTTTCCTTGACTTCCCATTATTAAAGCCCACCTCTATGTGTTCTAAGTGCACAAAACAGGAGACCGGGGAAATTTAAATGTATGCCATGTGCTCTATTATCTGAAATATGGGTGTTCTTGATGAGGCGTTTGTAATGCTTAGAAGAGCAATGATTGGCTGCAGACCTAGCTGGTATTCTATGTCATGTCGTGGTTGTGTAGACATTCTGATATCGTCATTTAAACAGAGAAAATCTAAGTGAGGAGTCCAAGTCATTCAAAAATAGATTGAATAAATAGGGTGCCTAAATGCAGCCTTGTTTGACACCTCGGTTTGTGAGGATCTTAGGTGTTTGTGAACCTGAGTTTCTATAGCTTACTTGGCAGCTAGTAGAGGAATATAGTTTCCAGATAAGGAAGAGTAGTCGTTTATCTATTCCCATCCTATTCAATTTAACTCATAGGAGATTCCTGGGAACTGAATCAAAGGCCCCCTTTAAGTCAAGGAAAGCACAGAATAATTAACTGGTTGAAAACTATTTTGGATTGTTTGATTATATTCAAGAAAATAAAATCTTTACCCCCCCCCCCCAAAAAAAAGGAAAGCACAGAATACTTTTCTTCAGGCTGCTCCAGAATATTTCTCCACCAAGTGGGCAAGAGTTATGCAATGGCCTGTGCAGAAACCAACCTGCTCTGCTCCCAGAAGGTTTTGATCTGCAATCCAGGAGGTCAGTTTATCTGACAGATGCCTTGCACAAAGCTTGCCCACTATTGAAAGCAGGGTTATTGGGTGGTAGTTTCCTGGGTAATTTGGATCCCCTTTTTTGAAAACTGGAACTACAATAGCATTTGTCCATAAACCAGGCATGGTCCCTGTTTTGTCTATTAGAAAAAAAAGGGTGGCCAGAGGGGAAGCCCACCAGTCTAGGTGGTCTTTAAACAACTCAGGTGGAAGTCCATCTGGGCCTGGGGCCTTTCTGGCCTTTAGTTTATTTATTAAGATTTTAATTTCAGTTGGACTAACTGGGGCCCATTTGGGCAAATCAAGGGGAGAAAAAGTGCCTTGTTGCTCAGATAGATCTGTGGAAAAATCGAAGGACTCATACTTTTTTCTTTCAGCCTTGTTTAGGAAGCTATTTTATATTTCCTTTCAGGTGGACAGTATTATCACATTACCGGTTTCATTAGGGGGCCTTGTTTATGGTTCATATTTTGTCCTTTTTTAAACTGAAGAGAAAATTAAATGAGCACAATATTACATCCCACTTTGACCTGACAATCCACTCAGAGATCTTTTGAATAAAAATATCTCCATTTTGCATAAGACAGTGGCGCTCACACTCTCACACTCAATGGCGCCACACACCGAAGCCCTGGCACTATGTCATTCTAATGAGGCAATGAGTGGTGCATCTGTTCCACTAATGTACTGTGCTTTGCTGCAGTTCATCCCAGCAGGCTCCTCAGTTCACAGGGGGGAAAGACAGCTAGCAATATTTCCAGAAGTTAACTCATCTCACAGGCTTATCAGAGATGAGGGGGAAATCATGTAACGTAAAGGAAAATGAATTACCCAGGGTGCACACATTATTGTAAGACTTCTCTCCTAGGATTTCATATGAGGAGTGACATATGTTGACTCACAAATTTTGCAGATAAACAAGCACATTAGCTTTAAGCTGGAGAAGTCTGGTTCCAAGTTTCCTATAGAACAATAAAATATTCTGTGGTCTGCTGCCTAGTCACCAGGGCTGCCTATCCTTGCTAAATGACCTTTCAATCATTTCCTCTTGAGACATCAACGTGTCCTAATTCTTGAAAGTTCTGTTACCATTTTTAAGCCTTTTCTACATAAAGAGCTGTGAAACCATTTCACTTTGGGTGGCAAAAGAGAAACATTTGATTGTCAGCGATGTAAGAGAAACAGTCAAAATAGAACATGTGCTTTCACTAAAGTCCTCAACTGTACTGCATTCTAATTTTGTATAGCTCTCACTAAAGAGATTCTTTTTTCCTAAAAATTGTTTTTGCACAATGTACACTCATTCCTACTATGTTCTGGCATGTGGTCAGCCACTTTCTTTGGGACTGGCATTTTTTGTGTGTCAGCCTGATTTAAGAGCATTTGCAATGAAGCCGTTATATGAGCCTCAAAATACAGGTTGGGGCCATAAATCATTGCAATGCTGTTCACCCTGGATTGGAGATTTTTACAGCTGTTAGCTGAATAATGGGGGGG
>NW_015180034.1:0-3325 GCF_001447785.1 Gekko japonicus
TGAGGTAGATGTTTGCTGAGGGGGATGTTCCATGAGGTAGGTATTGTGCTGTGAGGTAGATGTTGGTTCAACATGAAGTAAGTGTTTTGTTACAAGGTAGGTTTTCATTCAAGAGATAGGTGTTTTCTGGTTCCGGTTCCGCGAAGGTTGGAAGGGATCAGGAGAGCTCCTGCCCGTTTACCAACCTTTTCCCCTACCTTTGGGAGGTTTTTTTTCACTCGGCTGGGTGAAGAACCTTCAAAGAGAGACAAGGACGTCTCTCCAGCAAGGAGCGCGGTTTTGGTGGCGGATACAAGCGGCGGCTTGCCTTTGCTATCCCAAGACTTGCTCCAGAGCAGAAGGTGGGGGCGAACCCAGCGAGGCTCCTTCCGGCTGGGTAAATGTGTCGACTGAAACTGCGGCAGAGATTCTTCAAAAACGAAGTGCATTAAGGAAAAAAAACGTGAACTTTATGCCAATGTAAGTTGTTTTTTCTGCTGAACTTTACGTTTCAACTGTAACTGCGGAAAATTGAGAAAAACAGTCCTCAGATAAGGTCACTTTAAGGACTGAGAAGCGGCGAATCTGCTATTGTGACTCTTAGGACTGGCTGCAAATTGAGGTGCTGCATCTTAAAGAGGTTACAGTCTGTAGAGTAGCGGTTTCACTGAGAGAGACGGCAAAAGGATTATAAACATCACTACAAGGAGATAGTAATCTAGAAGGCTGAAGGGACAAACTAGTCAATTACTTTGGAGTAAATTGGGGCGTTGGAAAAAGGGGAACGGCAAGAAGGATAAAGAAGAACGGATCTTGCTTTGACAGTGAACTCATGTTTGAATAGCGGAGCAGTAGAAGAGCATCGGACTTTTTGGCATTATCAGCGTGCTTGAGATTGAACAGCGGAAGAAGAGGTGGGGAGAAGCAAATTTACCACTGATCAAGGTCTTTGTTGAGTTGCTGGACTGTCTGATGAATTGACTTGTAGATGAATTGATTAGAATTGCTTAAAATTGATTGATGTTCTGGAAAGGGTTATAAATTATAACCTCACGTGTATATAAGAGGAAAAATAGATATTGATTTAGTAGGTTCAGTATGGTTTAATGAATTAAGGATTATGTTGAGCTGCTGAGTTATTTGTTGAACTGGCTTAAGTTTGAACAGCAGAACAGTGGAAGAAGATCGGACTTTTTGGCTTTAGCAGTGAGCTTGAGATTGAACAGTGAAAGAAGAGGTGGAGAGAAGCAAATTAATCATCGATCAAGGACTAGGTTGAGTTGCTGAACTGCCTGATGAACTGACTTGCTAATGAATTGACCTAATGAACTGCTGATAATTGATTGAGGTTTTGGAAAGGGTTATAAATAATAATTACACTTGTATATATATAAAGATTGATTTGGTAGGTTTAGTAAGGACTAATGAATTAAGAAGAAATTTAAAAAAAATAAAAAAAATAGGGAGGAAGAAGGAAAAAGGAATATAGGAAAAATTTCAGTGGATTTCTTGCTGTTGTTGGTGTTATAGGTCGGAGAGTCCGTTGGTAAGGCTTGGGTACACTTATAGAACTGGGGGGGGGGAAACAAAAAAAAAACCCAAATGCTGATCATTTGATTATTTGAATTGTTATTAAATTGCTGGTTAGAATTTTGCCAGGATAAGAGCCCCAGAAGTGCGCTAGGAAATAATAATAATAATAATAATAAAAAAGGGGGAAAATTATTAGAAAGGTATAAAGAATGGAGAAACAAGAAAAAGGTGCAACTGTAAGACGGGGCTCAAACCCTCCAGTGTGGAATCCCAAAGACTTTCAGATTTTAATTCAGGAGTCTGTAAATATGGCAGTAGAAGCGGCAATGACAAAGGTAATTGAGCCAATCCAAAAGAAATTGGAAGATCTTTCAAAACTAGATGATATTTCAAATCAACTAACCACACAAACAGAAGAGATTAAAAAACAATTGATAGAAAATAAACAAGAGATAGCCGCGCTTGTAAAAAGGACAGAGAAATTAGAAACAAGGACAGATCACATAGAAGATAAATTACAACTAGTTAAAGATAAACAACAAGACTTGGAAGAAGCAGTGATAAGGTTAGAAATGGAAAAAGCCTCTTATATACTGCGAATACAGAACTTTCCAGAGAAGAAAGGAGAAGACTTGAGGCAAGAGTTGACCCAGGCCCTGACAGAATTTCTAGAGTTCGAAACCCCTTTAGAAATCGATAAAGACATAGAAGCTATATACAGAGTAAATTCAGCCTACGCTAGGCACAATAAAGTACCTAGATAAATACAAGTAACATTTTACAGAAGAGATTTAAAAGATAAAATTCTGAAAACTGCAACTGAAAAGACCCTCAAAGTTGGTGAGACGCAAATTAGAATTCTAAGAGAAATTCCGTGGAAGGTCAGGGAGAAAAGGTTTGAATATCAAACATTAGTAGAGCTTTTGAAACACCAGAATATACAGTTTAGATGGCTGATACCGGAAGGGCTCTTCTTCATTTACAAAGGGAAAAGGTATAAAATAAACTCATTATTTAAGCTGGAAGAATTCTTGAAGAAAAATGGTAAAGATATAGGATTCCAAGAGGAAGAAGAGGAAGAGGAAAATACATCCGAATCAGAAGAGGAGGCCCAGAAACAAGAGCTTGCAGCAAGTAAGTTAGATGAGAGACCGAAAGCAAAAAGGGAAAAGAAAAAAGAGAGACCCAAATTCCCATTCCTTATGGTTACAAGGCAAAATCCCAGAGACAAGAAAGAACGGACAGAAGAAAATATCAATATCAATGAATAAACAAGGTATAAAATTAATATCTATTAATGTAAATGGCTTAAATTCGCCACAAAAAAGATCTAGAATTTTTCAGCAGTTAAAGAAACAAAAGGCTGATGTTATTTGTCTTCAAGAAACGCATCTGAAACTAGAAGATAGGCACTTCCTAGAAAATAAAAGATTAGGTAAACTATTTATGGCGGCAAATAAAGAAAAGAAAAAGAATGGAGTAGCTACTTATGTGAGAGAACATCTGCAACCAGAGTTGGTATTCGAATCAGAAGACGGAAGAATGATATTAACACAAATTTCAAGACAGAATAAAGTACTTCTGATAGTGAACATCTATGCCCCTAACCAGAATATAGAATCCTTTTATAAACAGCTAGGAAAAACAATAGCAAACTATTCTTGGGATGAAATCTGTATTGTGGGAGACTACAATGCGGTTTTCGATAACGCCATAGATAGGAAATCAAATGCTAAGAAACGGAAACAAGGAAATGAATTACCCAAATCTTTCCTGAGAACAATAGAAGAATTGAAGATAGTGGATGCTTGGA
>NW_015180035.1:0-3271 GCF_001447785.1 Gekko japonicus
CTCTATTGACTTAAATATAACTAATACCCAAAATAATAAATTTTTAACATGTTATTTTGTGATCACTGCCACAGCACGTGTGCCATATTCTTGAAGAATGTGACCCCTTTCTCTTCACGGTCTACATCCCTCTCCTCTCCTCTTTCCGGCCACGTGCCCTCTGTTGAGTCCATGCCTCCATGTCTTCAGCACAGCTTTTTCCTCTCATTATTCAGCTGCACTTCTGGTTTAAGAAATAATAGGGGGGAAAGGGTCACTAAATGGTGAATCAGCAAATGAAGCTCCAAGTGGAGATGAAAAATGGAAGAGAGAATGCTGAAAGGAGGACACACAAAAGCATCTTTCTCATAGTACTCCCTTCTCAGTCTACAGTGCTGCCAAACAGCTTGTAGGCAAAAACTGCTGTGTTCAGCATGGATAGAGCAGTTGTAGTTCTACCAGTTCAAAAGTTCTTGAGCTTTCTGAATCAGTGCTCAGCATTTTGTGATGTGCTTTGGGAAAGGCAATTTGCACCACAAGGAGCTAACAAACAAAAGGTGTTGTAAGAGGAAGATCATTTTGCAAAGTGCCCAAGCTGTGCTACACGTTATATATTGTTTTGTTTCTGTTTTTCTCTAGCAAGCTCAGCTCCTCGATAGCTTCCACTGACAATATAATTGTTCAGGAAACCAAAGCTGAAATTGACCACATAAAAGGTAAGATTGGAATATTACAGTTCAGAATTTGGAAAAGGAGGAACATCCTTCAGACTGGTCCACCCCCCCTAGAAGTGGGGAAACTGTAGTGCAATCCTAAATAGACCTGCACCCTTTGAAATCCCTGGGTTTAGAAGAATGTTGCTCTGTTTAGGACTGCATGTGCCAAGTTAAATATATACACAGAGAGCAAGTTGTGTTCATCTTATGCATTTTGTCTCAAAGCTCCTAAGAGTTAACCTTTCATCACATCTTTAGATAGATGTCATAGTCTAGTGCCTGCACTTCTCAGAAAACCCAAAATATTTCCCACCTTCAAGCTGAATTTTATCACTCAATCTAGCAGCAGAGATCACATTATTTCCGCCTCTTTAAGTACAGGCATGAACCAAATAAGCTATTTTTTCTCTCTCCTGCTGTGAAGGCTGAAGCTGCTAAAAGTTTCTAAACAGACTCAGAGTTATCTATACTGTGGTTAGCTATGAAGTGTTCATCTGTTCTAAAGACAGCACTTTAGCATTGTGATAGGATGAGCTCTCTCCATGCATAAATCCTTTAGAAACACATCACATTTGCTTTCATATGAGTGCAGTTTGTTGCATGAGATAGAAGTGAGTCTATGAATATTTAAATTCATAGGGGAATAGTCTGAAACTTGAATATTTATACACATTTTCCTAGCTTACTTTGGTGCTATAAAGTGAATAATTTTAGAAGCCTGGTTTTCCTGCAATTGGCCACAATCCTGCAAACTGACTCATTAACTTTAAAAGGATGTTAACAGCCTAACTAACAGGAATGCAGTCATATCCTTTTCAGGCGATAGCAAACCACTTTTTGTACTACTTTAATCTGCATATGAATAGTTCTGTTCATTTAATAATCCATGATCTATGGCACAAATTGGAATTTTATATAATGAACCATCCCCTAAACTTCAGGTACTTAATCAAGAAGCAATATTAGCAACATTTGAGAATGGGAGTAAGTCAACTTTATGGTAATCAGCACCCTGTTCCCCAGCAGGGGTCTGTTTTACTAGGTGAGAAGAATGCTTACTACTTAGTTAGGATCTTTTACAAAAATTAGTTAATATCAGGGCCAGTGATGTGTAAACACTTCTCTTCTCAAATCACAATTTGGTCATAAATTGGAAACAGCACTCTCAAACCTTTTTATTGAGAACTCTACATTTTTCTAAGTTGTATTGCAAACCTGCATGTTCTTGCCTGACTTTTCTGTTTTTGTCTCTTTCCTCAACACACAAACAAACAAAGTAGTTAGTCTCCGCCCAAACCTGAGTGTGACCAATGATTAAGAATCTGAACTTGGCTTTCCTAAACTTCACATTCTAGCCAGTAAACATCTGGATTGGATTTTTTTACTTTTTTATTTGTAGATTTATAACCCACCCTTCCCAAAGCAGGCTCAGGGCGGCTAACAGATGAGGCACATATGTCAAGATAATACAATTAAAAACAGAATAAAACAATCATTTATACAGAACAATAAAGTGCAGGTGCTCTAGTTGTCACAAAAGTCCTTAATAGCAAGATGGGGTTCTGGTAAAGATGGTCCCAGAACAACAAAGTAACAAAGTAAGTTCCAGACAGCACTGCCATCCATTCTTCATCCAAGGGCCATCTCGCTCCCTGATGGTACCCACTCCAATTGGTGGTGGTGGTGCGGTGATGGTACAGTGGTGGTGGCAGCTCCTACTCAAAAGCCTGGTAGAAGAGCTCCGTCTTACAAGCCTTGTGGAACTGCGCAAGGTCTCGCAGGGCCTGGATCTCCTCCGGGAGCTCATTCCACCAGGTAGGAGCTGCCACCGAAAAAGCCCTGGCCCTGGTTGCAGCAGGTTTGGTATCTTTGGGTCCTGAAATTACCAGGAGATGTTGAGTCCACGATCGTAGTGCCACTCTTTGTCCCCGACCTTGGAGAAAAGAGGCAAACCATTGAAGGGCAAGCCCTTGAATCCCCATGTCAATGAGGCGGTGGGCCAGCAACTGGTGGTCGACCATGTCAAATGCGGCTGACATATCTAACAGCAACAGATGCCTTCGGAGGTCGTCAGTCAGGGCGACCAGCACCATCTCCGTTCCATGACCTGGGCGAAAACCAGACTAGAAAAAATCTAGGACAGAAGCATCATCCAGAAAGCCCAGTAGCTGTAATGCCACCGCCCTCTCAATACGTTTGCCCAAATAGGGCAAATTGGACACCGGCCAATAGTTGGCCAATTCGGCCAGGTCCAGAGATTTTTTTTCAAGAGAGGGCGAATTAATGCTTCCTTGAGTGCACCGGGGAACCGTCCCTCTGAGAGGGACTTGTTGATAATCTCCCTCAGGGCACCACGGAACCCCTCGTGGCCCGCTTTAATGAGCCAGGAGGTACACGGATCAAGGTTGCACATGGTTGGACATACCGATACGAGCAATCTTTCAACTTCCTCCAGGCTGAGTACGCTAAAACACTCTAAACCCAGAACCAAAGATGTGCAAGGGGCCTCAAGTTCGCTCACTGTTTCAATTGTGGCGGGAAGATCACGGCAGAGCACCAAGACTTTATCTGTGAAA
>NW_015180036.1:0-6145 GCF_001447785.1 Gekko japonicus
TAAAACACAATATACATATAATTTAAAAATATACTATACATCTTAAAAACCCTAATCCTAATTTAAAAAAGTGCTCAGTATCTTCAAAGTCCAAAGATGACGGAATGTATGCCCGAAGTTCCTGGTAGACAGTTTAAGGCTTCATTCATGTTCAGATGTTTTTCTCAGGGCCTCTTCCAGCCCACAGCGATGGTGATATAGTGGGGGTGGCCACTTGATAGTTTTAGTTGCCCTGTTCTGCACCTCCTCCAGTTCTGTGGTATCTGTCAGAATCCACAGCCAACAACCGAGTACACAATTCTTTAGAAATGTGATACTTTTATTGAAGAGCCATAAATGCATTAACATAGTCACTGTTAAGAATAGCGGTTGCCTCTTGAACCTAATGAGATATAGGGCATTCGTAGGCACCCCCCCACTGTGCTGGCCAATTAGGCACTCTCCCGTGCGCGGGCTAGAGTCGGCAAGGCTGGCCACCTGTACTTCTTAAGAGATAAGCAGTTCAGCGCAAAGCAAGAGAGAAAGGAATGCGAAGGCCGTTTACACAGACACTGAAAGAACATCCCAACCCCCATGGCAGCATAGCTGACAGTATCCCTTTTTAAATGGGGTGCTTAGAACTGTAGACAGTGTTCCAAATGCTGATCTTGTGTGACCTGCTTATGCAATCTGTGAGAAATGCTTAATAAAGGGGTTTTTTAATTTGATTTGTGTTCAAAATGCGCTGCGGGATAGATCTTTATAAGAACAGTACTATACCAGCTTTATGCTTTCTGTACCCTTTCCTAAGAAACTTTAGTAGAGAATTAGCCCTTTGCACTATGCTATACATTTGCAGGACGATTTCATCAAGCTATCTGTCACGACACCAGGGTCTCCTTCCTGCTCAGCCATTGCCAGTTCATAGTCCATCCGTGTATGTACAAAGTTAGGATGTTGGGTTTTCTGCTTTCACTTTATGCTTACGCTGGCATTCTGTTCACTCTGGTGGAAGAGATTCTTTTCAAGTTTTGCTGTATGTACTGCTGTTGTTAAAACTACTAGAATTTTGTGCTACTGACTGCTTTAGAGGGCTAGGGAGCATCTTTCAGCTGTAAGAATATTTCTCTCCCACAGGATGCTGTATGGATTCTCCCAGCTTTCTCGGAGTGAAAGACCTTGATGACACGTATGTAGAAAACATGCCCACCTTTTGTCTTTGTGTACTGTTTAAAGCTTCTTGAAGCCACATTCAGAGGAATTTGCATTGAATTTTTGGAAGGTGTATGCAGTAGGGATGTGCATTTGAAAGATCTTTATTTTTGGCCTTGGATTTCAGGAACGGTTTCCATACTAGTATTCTGGATTACCTGATACTGTTTCAGGACTCAGATTTGGGTTTTCCCCCCAAATTCCAATTTTTTTAGTCATTCCCTCTCAGAGGACGCTTTTGGGGAGTTGGAGTGTTTTTCAAGCAAATGACACCACAGTTGCAGGGAACTTAGTCCTGCCTGTCCACTAAAGGGCCCCTCCCCCAAAGTTACAAGCAATTTGGATTAAGGGGTCCAGTTGTATGGGCCCCTGAACAAAGTGCCACCAGTCATTCTACTTGCTGCCATTGTTTCCTGTGGGAGAAATGTTCCGTGCGAATAGCCAAATACACGAGAGCAACCACTGGTCCCTTCCAAATGCAAACAGAAACAACAAACCCAACACATCCAGTGTCAAACTAGAGAATCTAAACCAAATCAAGTTAAACAGTGCCAAACAGAATCCTGAATATACCCCCCCCCCAAAAAAAATACTGAATGCGCATCCCAAATGCGTGGAAGCAGGAGGGTTGGCTGCAACTTCTCTTGTGGCTCTCCTAATTCATGTTGTAGCTCCCTTCAGTTTTAGAAGAGCCAGTCTCGGTCATAGAATCCTGGACTTACCCTAGCAGTTTTATTTATTCATTCGTACCCCACTTTTCTCCCCAGTGGGACTCCAGAGTGGCTTATTTATTTATTTTTATTTATTTCATTCCATTTCTATCCCGCCCTCCCCGCACGCAGGCTCAGGGCGGCTTACAGGGCACAAAGTGCTATAAAACAGATACATTAAAACAACAGAAGTTAAAACAGTTCACAGCTCACAAGACACATGGAGGACTAGACTTACACACTCTCCATTACATGTCAGAAGGAGGTCCAAGATCGGATCAGAAGGGGGGACGGCATGAGCCATGATGTTCCAGTTTCTCATTAGCCTCTCCTGACAGTCCTGCTCCGCATATATGCGGTGGTGGTAGTGGCGGCGGCGGCCCCTATTCAAAAGCCTGGCGGAAGAGCTCCGTCTTGCATTGTTCTCCTCTATTGTATCCTCATAGCAACCCTGTGAGGTAGGTTAGGCCTGTGGCTGCCAGTATGTTTGGGGTAAACTTTATAATGTTGAAAACACCAAACTCTTTAATAATGCATTATTTTTAACAACATTGCATGTTAAGATGTTGCCAAAATTGTTTACGTTTAAACAAGACCGTTTGCAGAAGGTCCCAGGATCACTCCCTGGAATCTCCAGTTAGAAAGGACCAGGCATAAAAAAAAAAAAAAACTGAATGCGTATCCCGAATGCATGGTAGCAGGAGGGTTGGCTGTATAAAAGCCTCAGTTCTTGGAACTTCTCTTGTGGCTCTCCTAATTCATGTTGTAGCTCCCTTCAGTTTTAGAAGAGCCAGTCTCAGCCATAGAATCCTGGACTTAGCCTAGCAGTTTTATTTATTCATTTGTACCCCACCTTTCTCCCCAGTGGGACTCTAGAGTGGCTTACATTCTTCTCCTCTATTGTATCCTCATAGCAACCCTGTGAGGTAGGTTAGGCCTGTGGCTGCCAGTATGTTTGGGTATTAGGCTAAACTTTATAATGTTGAAAACACCAAACTCTTTAATAATGTATTATTTTTAACAACATTGCATGTTAAGATGTTGCCAAAATTGTTTACGTTTAAACAAGACCGTTTGCAGAAGGTCCCAGGATCACTCCCTGGAATCTCCAGTTAGAAAGGACCAGGCATGAGGTGTTGTGAAAGACCTCTGCCTGAGACCTTGGGGAGCCTCTGCCACTCTGAGCAGACAACACTGGCTTTGATGGACCAAAGGTCTGATTCAGTATAAGGCAGGTTCATGTGTTCAACAGAGAAATCCTTGAAAATATGATACAAGTTTCCTATTGCGCACCAAAATTTCCCAGTTTTTTTCAATTGAAAAGTTGAGAAAATTTGTGATGCTTTCTCATGCTGTACATTTGGAATAAATGAAATGTATTATAGGACAAGGTTTGCTCATTCAAAAAGAGAAAATATTTTGTAGGAGGCACTTTTAGCGTTACTCAATTTCCCTAAGTCCTGTTTTTGTTTTGGTGTACCTTTTGAGTGTGAAAAACCCTCGTCTTAAGAAGCATTTTACTCATTCCAAAAGAGAAAATATTTCATAGTAGTCTTTTTTCAGCGTTACCCAATTTGTCCATCAGAAAAACTGAAGGAAGTCTTTGGAGTAAAATAGGGAAAAGCAGGCCTTCACATCTCTAGTTGTGATAAATGAGAGAAGTCGACTACTTTGAAGAACTTGGAAGGAGAGGCATGATAAAAATGTGACACTGCTGATTCCCATCACACACCGTTTATCCCTTATATCTTTGACAGATGAGAGAATTGTGCATGGCAAATGTTGAACATGTGAATGACACATTTATGCTCTTGAGTTCTTTGCGCTGTGTTATACTCTTCTGGGGTGTTTATGCATCAGATCTGAATGGTTAGAGCCTTCTAATTTGGCTGGAAAATACAGGAGTTCTGTTCCACTTTAAGAGTACCAAACTGGGTTGTTTTCTTTGGTTTAAACATCAAGGTGAGGCATCATTCATAGCTGCCCCGATCTGTGTCATGGACGCTGGAAAGGCCATAGGCAGCGGCAGTCTGCGTCCCTGTTGAACTGGAGCGTGACTGCTTGCCGTGCTTTGCTGTGCCGTAGGCAGTCTGGCATGCCTTTCCCGTGCTGAGCTGCGACCTGTTCCCCAGATTGGTAGGCTGGAGGCAAAGCCATCTCTCGCATGTGAGAGATGTGAGCATGTGCATGCACGTGTGTGTATGGCCTGCTCACATAATTTGGACTTGACTTCTGAGGTCCCTGGCAGAAAGATTTGTCACCTTTGGCATGATGTGTATAGACCACTGGTTTCCAAAGTGGGCAATACTGCCCCCTGGGGGGCGCTGGAACAATCCAGGTGGGCGGTAGGAGACTTGGGTGCAATTGGGGGGGGGGGTTTGAATAAAAATAAGGGCGGTGGAAGCATAAAGAAGAGTCCAGAACCTATCTAAAGCAGCCTTTTCCTGCCTTCTCCTGGTCTTCCCTGGGATCGGGGGAGAGGGGTCCACACAGCCAATCGCAGCCATGCATTTGCAAATTGCAAATGCATGTGCACCCTTGTAAGACTGGTGTTGCTGCTGGGCTATTGTGTGGTGGTTGCTGCTGGCCTCTGGCTTCAAGCCAACAACATCTTTACTTACAACATTTTTCTTTACTATGTGCAAATTTGCCACTGCATCTTTTTGTCCACTTCTTGAAGACAGATTTCCAGGGGAGCGCTGAGTAATTTTTTTTTTCCTGAAAGGGGGGTGGTAGGCCAGATAAGTTTGGGAACCTCTGGTATAGACCATGTGACTGAATTTCAGGTGACTTAATGATTTCACTTTCAGAAGTTATAGAACACACACTAATGCTGCCAAGACGGCAGCATGTCAGATGTAAATCTTCCACTGGTAATGGAGTGGTGGTATTGGAGCTCTACCTTCCTAAAGCTCTTGAAGAGATCCTAAAATAAGAGCCTGTAATCAAGGATTTGTGGGATATTGCTCAAAACTGGAATTGCAGAGAACGATACGGGAAGAATACAGGGAACCAATCTTAAGTATTTCACTGCCCACCAAAGGATTTTGTGTTTGTTTTGCAGGCAGTTCCTAGATAACCCTATCTGCAAATAAGCTGCCAAAGGAATGGCTGAGAAGCGAAATGCATTTTTTGCCTCCGTCTTCACTGTGGAAGATGAGAGGTGCTTGCCCACTCCAGAGCCGCTGAGTTCGGGAGGGGTGTTGAAAGACCTGAGTCAGATTGAGGTGACGAGAGAGGAGGTCCTAAAACTGATAAACAACTTAAAAACTGATAAATCACCAGGCCCAGATGGCATACATCCAAGTCATCTTGGTGCTTGGGGGGGGTCAACAGTGGGAGGGCTTCTAATGTCCTGGCCCCACTGGTGGACCTCCTGATGGCACTGGTATTTCTGGCCACTGTGGGATACAGAGTGTTGGACTGGATGGGCCTTTGGCCTGATCCAACATTGGCATCTCTTATGTTCTTATGTTCTTATCCAATCTATATTTTATGTAACTTTCAGCCCATCACTAATGAAACAGTTGCTAGCATACCCTGGGGATCTTATACCAGTAAATTAGACACACTTGCAAGACGTACTAAAGCAGGTTTGGGGTATTGTACATGTATAATGGTATTGTACATGTATAATGAGAGCCAGTTTGGTGTAGTGGTTAAGTGCGCGGACTCTAATCTGGGAGAACTGGGTTTGGTTCCCCACTTCCTCCACTTACACCTGATGGATCACCTTGGGTCAGTCACAAGTTCTGGCAGAGCTAAAAAGAGCAGTTTCTGTCAGGGCTCTCTCAGCCCCACCTACCTCACAGGGTGCCTGTTGTGGGGAGGGGAAGGGAAGGGAGTTTGTAAGACTCCTTTGGGTAGTGAAGGGCGGGGTATAAATCCAATCTCTTCTTCCTCTTCTTCTAGTCTTGGTAATTACTGCCGTTTTGTTTGAGTATAGTGGTTTATTGGTATATGGCATATTGTAGGTCTTTGGACTGTTTTAATCATCTGTCAATTTATTAGCCACCTAGGTTTGCATTACGTTTTCGGTGGGACTTACTTTGTAGCATATGGCAATTATTTCCAGTCTGTGTGCCAGCGCAAGGTGGGATAGCTTAAAGGACATTTTTTCTAACTCATCTCATTGAACACTAGAGCTAGGCAACCGCCACCTCCTACAGCGTTTCTCTGACAGCAAATGGTAGTTTATGGCCTCCTGACTACGATGCAGGAAGAGGGGGTGGGTGGGAGGATTA
>NW_015180037.1:0-3392 GCF_001447785.1 Gekko japonicus
CGCTTGGCCGTTGGTCGCTGGATGAAAGGATGCCGTCCTGATGTACTGGATCAGGTTGCTTCGGAGGAACTGCTGGAACTCCTCGGAAGTAAACGCCGTCCCGTTGTCCGATACGATGGTGTCGGGCAGGGCGTGGGTGGCGAAAATCCTTCGGAGGGCTCGGATGGTTGCCCTGGTGGACGTTGCAGAGACGGGACTGATCTCCAACCATTTTGTGTAGGAATCCACCATCACCAAGGACAACAGTCCATGGAATGGTCTGGCAAAGTCTATGTGGAGCCGAGACCACGGGGTGCGGGTGGATTCCCATGAGTGAAGCGGCGCCCCTGGTGGGCTGGGTCGCACGGCTTGGCAGGCCTGGCACTGTTTAACCCACGCTTCTACCTCCACATCAATGCCGGGCCACCAAACATAGCTTCGGGCTAGGCCCTTCATTCTTACAATGCCCGGATGTGCCTTGTGCAGGGCCTGCAACACTTTTTGTCGAAGGGCGCTGGGGACCACGACCCGGTCTCCCCACAGCAGGCAGCCCTTGTGCGCTGACAACTCCTCTCTGTGGGTCTTAAATGCTGTGAACTCTGGCCCTTCTATCTTCGTGGGTCAACCCCTCACCACCCAGCTCAGCACCCGGGATATGATGGGGTCCCAGGTCGAGCGTCGGGCGATATCCATGGCCTGGAGAGGTTCGGCCGGGAGGCCCTCCACCTGGAGGACCCAGTGTGCCAGGGCTGGGTCCTCCACGACCTCCGGCAGGGGAAGGCGTCTCAGGGTGTCCGCATGGCCCATCGCTTTTCCGGGGCGGTGCTCTATCTGGTACTCGTAGCCCGCCAGGAAGATGGTCCACCGCAGGACACGTGGAGAGAGGACTTGTGGCATTCTGCGGTCGGGCGCGAACAGGCTGAGAAGCAGGCGGTGGTCGGTGGCGATGGTGAAGGGCCGACCATAGACGAAATCATGGAATTTCTTGACCCCGGCCACAACTGCGAGTCCCTCGCGATCTATGTGGGCGTAATTTCGCTCAGCCGCAGATAGAGTGCGTGAGTAATACGCGACCGGGACCTCTCGCCCATCAGGTAGACGGTGCGCCAGCACAGCCCCAACGCCGTAGGGCGAGGCGGCCTGCTGGGGACCCCACACCCAAGGGGCCTGCTTATCCAATAGACGATGGAGGGGCTCTGCTACCACCGCCTTGTGGGGAAGGAAGGTGTGGTAAAAGTTCAGGATTCCTAAGAACGCCTGTAGTTCCGCCTTGGACTTCGGTGGCGGGGCTTCGACAATCGCTTTTACTTTTTCGCGGGTTGGGTGGAGGCCCTCGGCGTCCACCATCAACCCCAAAAAGTCCACGGACGGCACTCCCAGGCGGCACTTGTCCAGCTTTACTTTCAGCCCAGCTGAGCACGGCGCGGAGGCAATTGGCGAAGTCGGCAGGCGTGGCGGCGGCGATCATCACATCATCGAAGAAGGGTGTGATGCCGGGGATCCCTTTGAGGAGAGAGTCCATTAGTTGCTGGAACAGCCCGGGCAACACGCTCACTCCGAAGCTCAATCGCTTTACACGGAATGCCCCCCGGTGGGTAACTATAGTTTGCGCCTCCGCTGTTGCCTCATCTACTGGCAACTGCTGGTAAGCTTGGGCGAGATCCAATTTGCCAAAAATCTTCGCCCCTCCCAAGGTGGCCAGAACGTGGCTAACCACAGGGACCGGGTATGCGTGGTCCTGTAGTGCCTTGTTCAACGTACATTTATAGTCCGCGCAGATGCGGACTGCCCCATTTGGTTTGTTCACCACGACTATGGAGGTTTCCCACGCCGCGTGGGAGACTGGCTCCAGGATGCCTTGAGCTACAAGGCGGTCTAGTTCCGCATCGATCTTGGGTTTGACCGACAACGGAACTGTCCTGGCACGCATTCTAATGGGGGCCACCGAGGGGTCTAAGCGCAAGGACACCGGGGGGCCCGTATACCAGCCCAGAGAGTAATCAAATACTGTGGGAAACTCATGGCAAATCCCCTTGAAGTCTTGGGTCGTGCACGCCTGTACTCCCTTGACAGTGATTCCCAGGGGTTCAAACCAGGCCCGCCCCAGTAGACTAACTAGGTCGCCCTCGACCACTATTAAGTCCAGGTTCTTTCTAAAGTTCTTGAACTGAACCCTGAACGTTCTGACTCCCTTGATCGGCACCTGGTTCCGCTGGAAGTCCATGAGCGTCACCTGGGCTGGCCGCAATCGGGGTTCCCCCTTAGGGCAAAGGCGCTTCAACGTTGCCGCGGAGATTATTGAAGCTGCGGAGCCTGAATCCACCTCCATTTCACAAGGGGACCGCTCTATTTTGATGGTGGCCATGAACTTAGGGGCGGGGGATTTGCCGGGGAGTTTCAGTACCTTCTCCGCTGTGTGGGTGAGGAGGTAGAGGCCCTCGGCGCCGGCGTCCTCCTCGAAGTGGGCCTCGGCTCTTTGGCGTGCTGGCTGGGGCCATCCCGTTGGCTTGGCAAACCTTTGCGATGTGGCCCATGCGTCCACAGCTGCGGCAAGCAACGTTACGGAACCTGCAGGTCTTCTGATCGTGCTGATCTCCGCAGCTGGCACATGCGGATGCACTGGGATGCTGGCGGCCTGTGCTCACGGTCATAGCTGGAGTGCGGTGCGGTGCTTGGGTGCACTGCTGGGCCCCACCTTAGGCCCGGTAGACGTCCTGCTCCTTGGGATCTTCCAGCTCGACCTGGAGGGTCGCAGCCGGGGCAGCGTGCGACCTCTCCCACGCGATGGCGATGGCGATGGCGAGGGCCTCTTTGAGGTCGACCTTCTCCGTTTCCATGATCCACCATCTGAGCTTCTCCTCGCGCAAGCCCATGACGAAGCGTTCACGGAGGGCATCATCCAAATGTGCCCCGAAGTCACAGTCAGTGGCGAAGTGTCGCAGCTCTGTGAGGAACTCTGCGGCCGTCTCTCTGCCCTTCTGGCTGCGGGTGTAGAAGGTCACCCTGCACATCAGGACTGTCGGCTTGGGCATGTAGTAGTTTTGCACCGCAGTGACGATCTGGTCGAAGGTGCAGGCGTCGAGGTCCGTCGGGGACAACAACCTTTCGGCCAGGGACACGACTGCAGTGCCACAGGAGGCCAGGAGGAACCCTCTTTTCTTGCCATCATCCGTCACATCGTAGAAGTCTAGCGCGGACTTGACACCTCTGACCCAGGCTGGCCAGTCTTGCGGATGGGCTATGTCAAAGGGCGACAGCAGCCCGTGCCCTGAAGTGGTCGCCATTGTGCGCGTCAGAGCGGATGGGAGAGAAGCGGCCTCGCCGGCTGGATCGCTGATCGGATCACTGCTGCTTCATGTTCTCTTGGTCCCTCACGATGGCCCAGTTCAGTTGCGGCTGAATCCCACCTTCGT
>NW_015180038.1:0-3761 GCF_001447785.1 Gekko japonicus
TCAATTGAACGCCAGTTCCATACACTGAACTTTTTGTACTTAAAGACACTGATTATCCCCCCACCAAAAAAAATCCCTCTCATTTACAGAGTGGAGAAAAACCGATTCCTCTCCTCCAAGATCTAAGACCTTAAAAAAATATATTAAAAAACCCATTCTCTGGATCCGGCTGCAAGACTTTTCCCCTGCTTTTGAAGATCTGAATCTCTGAATCTCTTCGGCCATTTAGAAGCTCCCCCACCCCAGGCTTGCTCGGCCTCTCTAGCAAACAGCTGTGTCCCTTTAACCCTCGCAGTGCTGGACACGAACGAAAATGCTTCCCGTCCTCTTTCCAGCTCCCGGACCCAGACGGACGGACCAGTCCTCAGCCCGGCGGCCTCCAGTGGTCCCCACTGCAGCTTAGTGGGGCTCCTTGGGAGTAATCCTGCCCTGGGTTGCCCTCCCAGATTCCCCCCTGCTGCACTGTTTATAGACTCTCTCATCTCTTGAATCAGTGGATTGTTCTGACTCTCTCCGCATCACCTGCATTGAGTTCATGTGATAAAGGCTGACTACAAGAAAAGTCAATAAAATACCAATGATTTGCACTCTCCACCTGCCCACAGCTGCTCCCTTCTGATCAGTAACCAATCAGTCAACATAAGTGCAGGGCGGGAGACCGAGTGGACTTCACAGCCTCCCAAGGGGCCGGCCGGGATGTCTTTCCGCACCAAAAGCTATGGGGCAGAGAAAGCCACAAAGATAGGATTGCAAGATGTGGCCCTGATGCTGGAACACGGAAGGTGAGAATCCACAAACATTTTCCATACTGACACAAGACCACCCGCAACGCATGAAGGAAGCACAAAGCCTCAGCTTGAAATCCCGCTCTTCTCTCTCGTTTGCGCCCCATATGGTGTGGGGGTGGAGAGGGCCATCAAGTCGCAGCTGCCCCGTAGCCACCCCATAGCTTTCAAGACAAGAGACGTTCAGAGCTGACCAAAATTGGAAGGTATTTTCTTTATATTGAAATTTACTCTGCTAAGGTGAGTTTATTTCACATTGAGGCACAAGTTAATATTAGAAAAGTTTTTTTTCCATGTTGTTCATCTCTAGGCACACAAGAGCAACATCATTCGACTCGTGTGCATCTCCGTTTGACACACAAGGCAGGATCCTAGGAGGCCTCACGTGAAATATTTCTCTTGTGCCTTTTGATTTCTTTTTTGAAGTAAGTGCCTGATCCAACATGGCTTTTCTCATATTCTCCTGTGTTCCCATGAGAATAGAATTGCCCTCCATGAATCTGTATAATTCCCCCTTCAAGTGAGTGGCCACCGTGACATCTTATGGCAACTGAGTCTCAGCAGTCCACTCTGTGTGGTGTGCAGAAATATCTCTTTTTTTTCTCCTGTCCTGAACCTTCTATCCCAGAACTTTACAAGGTGCCCAAATCTGGGCCAAAGGCACCCTTACCACGTGAGAGGACATCTTGGGAACGCTCCTGGGCCTGCGCCTCCTGCTCTTCCGCCAAAGGAGATATTTTCTCCTCAGAGAACTTCACTTCCATCTTCACAGACGGCCCCCACATCTGAAACTGCAGGAAGGGATACAGGTAAGAGGAGGAATGCGAAAGACCAAGGAGACGGATCTTGCCCCTGCCCAACCTCACCCCTGCGTCAGCTGCTGGTGTGACCTTGGGTAGGTCATATGTTCTCAAAGCTGCTCTCTCAAGGGCAGCTATTGAGAGAGCTCTCTTAGCCCCACCTACCTCACAGGGTGCCTGTTGTAGGGAGGGGAAGGGAAAAGAGATTGTAAGCCTCTCTGAGACTCCATTGGGTAGTGAAAGGTGGGGTAAAAATCCAATTTCCTCTTCTTCTAAAGACCAATAGGATGGATCTTGCCCCTGCCCATCCTCCCCCCTGCATCGATCATCAGAGCTGCTTCAAACACAGCGGCAAGAATCAGGGTTGTGGGTTTCTATCAGCCCCAGTTTAGTGTCTGGAGGGACACATATCGTGCAGGGAGGCCTTAGGCTAAGGTCGAAGCTTGAACAAATGTCATGAAGCTCCCTCACCTGCTCTGCCTGCCGCTTGTCCTCTGCCCGACTCAGGAGGAAGCCCTCGGCCAGGGACACCGCCTGGGAACTGGTCTCCGGCCCGCATCCTCTGACCCAGCGCTGCATTTCCTCGGGCAGGACGGCCAGGAACTGCTCCAGGATCACCAGGTCCAGGATCTGCTTCTTGGAGTGCCTCTCCGGCTCCAGCCAGCGCTTGCAAAGTCCGTGGAGCTGGCTGCAAACCTCTCGGGGCCCAGCCGCCTCCTGATAGCAGAACTGCCGGAAACGCTGGCGATGCTCCTCTGAGATCCCGGTCTCCTGAGGCAGGACCTCTGGCACCGCTCTTTCGCAGAGCTCAACACCACTCCCCACCAGGATGGGAGGGGGGTCTTTCCTTGCTGTCTTGCTGATTCCTGGTCCTTCTGGGTCCTGCTCTTCCATCTCCTCCCCCTTCTCTTGGGCTGCCTCTGACTGCAAAAAGAGGCCTTTATTTTCCTGGTATGAGGAGAGAGAGGGGAATATATCAGAAAGACAGAAAGGAACCTAAAGAAGATGGAGCAACATCACCAAACCTGTTCAACGAGATACACTCTGGATCGGAGGGAGGGGCCTTGTTGTGGTTTGCGGATCAGGGTTCATGTCCTTGTGCTAAATTAACTATTGTAGGCGGGTATGAACTATTCTAGACATCTGCTCACCGTAGTCCCCAGGTCCTGATGGCACACACCCGAGGGTTCTTGAGGATGTGAGATACTTGATCCACTAACCCATAGATGTAACCTATCACGAAATTCAGCCACCGTACCACAACACTGGAGAGTAGCAATTGTTACATCAGTTTTTTAAAAGGGATCCAGAGGCGAACCAGGAAATTACAGGCCAGTCAGCCTACCGTCTGTGCCAGCCATGTTAGTAGAATCTGTAATCAAACACAGAATTAATTGTTAGGCACATCGAAGGACAAAGCCTGGTGAAAGAAAATCAGCACCACTTTTGCACTGGGACATCCTTCCCAAAAAGGAGCTGCAGTGGCTCAAGTGGTTAAGACGCTGAACTGCAGGCTGTGGAAGGTCAGTAGTTTAGCAGTTCGAGACCTGAGTTGCCACATGATGGAGTGAGCTCCGGTCTCTAGTTCCAGCTCCTGCCAACCTAGCAGTTCGAAAGCAAGAAACTGCAAGTAGATAAATATGTACCACTTCGGTGGGAAGGTAACAGCGTTCCGTGCACCTTGGTGTTTAGTCATGCCGGCCACACGACCAAGGAAACGTCTTCGGACAGTGCTGGCTCTTCGGCTTTGAAATGGAGATGAGCACTCAACCCTAGAGTCGGACTCGACTGGCTTTAGAGCAAGGGAACCTTTACCTTTTATCCTGCCACAACACAGAGTGTCCAGAGAGATTTTTTTCCCCACTCCCAAAATACTAGAACCGGAGGGCATCCAATGAAGCTGATGGGCAGTAGGTTCAGGACAGACGAAAGGAAATACTTCTGTACTCAGAGAGTGCTTAAAATGGGGATGCAGTCATGGCCACAGGAATAAACAACATTCAAAGCGGACTAGATAAATTCATGGCAGGTAAGTCTAACTACTAGCCCTGATGACCAAGGGGAACCTCCATTTTCACAGGCACTAAAGCTTAGTGCCTCTGAATCCCAGAGCAAAGAGGCAATGTCAGGAGAAGGCCTCTCTGCCCTGAGAGAGCCAGTTTGGTGTAGCGGTTAA
>NW_015180039.1:0-3277 GCF_001447785.1 Gekko japonicus
AACCACTACACCAAACTAGAGGGAACACTAATTGTAACCTATTATGTTAGTATTTGGCAACCTGTGCTGGGAAATATCTTTTGAACTCACTGAGGAAGACACTGAAACAGGAGGATATCTATACCTCTTTTGGAGGAAGACTGAGCACTTATTCAAAATAGACTTAAAGGAGTCCTCCCTCTTAAAACTTTTGTATAATTAAGGAGGACTGATATTAATAAAGGGGTTGTGCAATATCTTTTGTGATATTTTAAGAGACGATACTTAGATGTTTTGTATGATAACATATAGTGAATAAATTGTAAAAATATAATACAAAAATATATAAACATTATTTGAGATATTTGGTATTTCCTACTTACCGTGGGTCCTATTTTGGTTTTGTCATTTGTAGACACTGCTGGTATCTGGACTTTCCATTTTGACTTCTATTGTTTTATGCTGGTTCTTTGGCTGAGATGTTGCTTTTAGCTTTTATTTGTTGCCTTTAGCTGGTTTTTAGGATAATTGATGTTTCAATTTTTATCATGATTATAGAGTTCCAGTGATTTTATGATCTTGTCCCTGTATTTATTATCCTGGTAGTCAGCTACCTCAAGCAATCTGTTTTGCAGAGAGACAGCATATAGATATTATCAATCAGTTATTGATAAGTCATTTAAATGTCATGCACCATTTGTACACAGAATTGCATGATTTTTGCAGTAAGAAATCAACACAAGAAAACAGAAAATAGCGTGAAAATAAAGCTCCTTGCACCAGGGAAGAGTGCCATTGCTAGCATAATGGATCCACAGGGAGCAAGTCTTTTTTCCCCACTAGAGAAGCTACTCCTGCAATTAGTCTACTAGAGGGCACAGCATGAGCAACTTCCAGGCAGTGCCTGGACCTGAGTTTGAGGCTTGGTGATGTCTGATCCATATGTGTATTTTGCCATTTGTCATCAAAGGAAGAAGAGGGACTCTGCTACATCAGTTTCTATTGGCCTAGTGAATATACATCCTAGCTGGCTTTTGTCATTTATTTAGTTAGTTAGTTGCACTGTAGCCCTAAGAACCATTTTCCTGGAAATAAGCACCAATTGAAGCAAATGGGACTGACCTGAGTAGACCTGCTTAAGATTGCTCCCTTGGAATATTTATTTATATTTATTTTATTTTATTAAATTCTTATTTCCTCAACTGATTCCTATCCCACCTTTCCCCTAAAAGGCCTGAGCTGGTTCACGAAAGAAAATAAAAAAGACAACCAACATTAATAGCAATCCTCAAAACATCCAGCATTAAAGTGAATAGGAAAACAATAACACAAATACTAACCATCCCAAGCAGAGATGTCCAAACTCCTGCAGGTTCGGTTTGTGTCCGGATCACCAGCCACCATTATGCCACTGATTTATCCATAATTGAACAGACTATTTGCCACCTCATTTGTGGATGTTCACCGAGTGGCTACATGCCTAGCATAGCAGTGTGCAGACATGATCTCATTTCATGCCTGTGCATTAGTCTCATACAGCCTAATGGCATTGTTACCCACGCCACACAAGCATGCTTCTTTGCTCAGCAACCAAATCACAGATTTGAATCTATCACAGATTATAACATACAGAAAAATGAATCTAGTGTTAAAGGGAAGCCTACTGTTCACTGTTTCTGTTATATATTAGGTCTGGGACATTCCAGGACTATCTACCAGAGACTGGCTGAGCTTGGGGCTCTAGAACAATCACCCACTAGGACTCTGGAAGTGACCAATAAGAAACTAATGTTATGCCTATTGTTGGGAGTTGGGTGTGTCTGGGTGTGGTTTTTGCATGCTATTTAAACAGGGCCATTGTTCCTGAAATCACTTACTAAAGTAGAGCTGTTCACTGCCATGCATCTTGAACCCAGTATTTAACACTGACAATGAAGGTGGGATCCTGTTGAGTGAGCGAGCCCAAAGCCCATCTGCACTGCACCGCGCACCAGTGTCACGCGCATCACACCGCAACCGGGACCATAGCTGCTGCTCCAGGACACTTCAACGTATTCGACACCACTGCAGAGGACTGAGGCTCCTACATTTCTCACTTTGAATTCTTCCTTGAGTCCTCTGAGATCACCAAGGCTAAGAAGAAGCACACCACTTTCTTCCGGGTCTGCTGCTGCTCACCGTTCGAAATCATTTGCTCGCTGCTGGCTCCAGCAGAGCTACAAGCCACTCCATACCAGACGATTATAGACTGGCTGCAGGAGCACTTCGCACTGATGCCCTCCATCACTGTGGCCTGCCACGCATTCTACATGAGGAACCAGGCAATGGGTGAGTCAATCACGGCCTACGTTACAGTCCTCTGGTGTACCACCCGACACTGCAGCTTCCATGACCTCGAGGAAGCGCTCCGTGACCAGCTGATGTGCAGACTTCAGGATGAGCAGATCCAAAGGTGGCTCATCACCAAGCGGGACCCCATGTTCAAGATGGTGCTTGAAGATGTCCTCTCCACAGAAGCCGCTGACCAGTTCACTTCAGAGGTCCACCAAGCTCTGAGCCCACCAGCTTCATGGAGGCCCAACACCGCAGCCCACCATGTGGACACCTCCAACAAGGATGAGGAGGTCCTGAAAATACATTGCCCAGCCGACCATGGCACTAGAACTCCTGCCACAGCTTGTGCCAGCAAATCCACCACCTCGACCCCGTGCACCAGCTGCGGGGAGCCCCCAAGTGGAAATACTGCTGTTTCCGAGACATCTCGTGTTGAAGCTGTGGAAAGGTTGGTCATATCACCCATGCCTGCTGTTCCAAGGGAACCCGGAGGTGATGGTCTGCCCACTGGGAGTCTGTGCATGCCATGGAACTACAAACCACTGCCATCCAGCCTCACCAGGTACTGCACTTGCCCCAGGACACCCCCGATAAAATTAAAGTGACTCTTCTAATTGAGGGAGCCCCTTGCATGTTGGAGCTAGACACAGGGTCCTCCATCCCCATAATCTCAGAGGACACTGTCCATAGGCTCTGCCCTAAAGGGGGCCCTCACTTCAGACCAGCTGGTTTCACCCTACAGGACTTCCAACAGAATGAAGTGGCTATGAAAAAGGTGGGGAAGTTTCAGGTGCAGTACTGGAATTTTGAAGGACTTGGTAGTAGTAGGGGGCCATCGCACGAGTTTACTAGGATTACCATGCTTTGAGCCCTTGGGGTTCCGGGTCACGGGGGTACACCAAATTGCCAGAGAAAACTTTCAACGGATGTGCAAAGAGTTCCTGGCCATCTTCAATGGGATGCT
>NW_015180040.1:0-3206 GCF_001447785.1 Gekko japonicus
GGGGGGGAATGGGGGGAAGGTAGTTATGGATTTCCTACATTGTGCAGGGGTTAGTCTAGATGACCCCTGGGGTACTTTCCAGCTCTGTGTTTCTATGCTTTTTCAGTTGTGGAATGTCCTTCCTCTTGAGGCTCACCTGGCACCGACCCTACCCTCTTTTAGGCAGCAGGTCAAAACATTTTCCTTTTCTTCCAGCTTTTAATTAGGACTTGATCTTTTAAAATTGTTTTTACTGTCTGCTTCTAGCCTCAGGGCTGTTTCATGATAGCCATATTGGACTGCTAAATGTTTCATGCTCTGGCTGGGTTTGTAATGGCCATGGTTTCATAGTTTGTTAATTTTAATCATGTTTTACTTTGTGTGCTCTATCACACAGGTTCTCTGAAGAAGTGGCATATAAATGTTCTCTGTAATTGAATGGTTTAACATAATTCACAGTGGGCACCCCTGTGCAAGAAGTGCCTTTTCCTGGAGATAGACATGCTATTTTATTACCAAAGTGTTCTTGCTTTATAATTTGAGCCCTGCTCAAGCTATGGTCAGTAATGCAATATCCCAGCAGAGTATATAGACGGAAAGGCCTATATTGCATACATCATTTTTTCGACGCCTGGCAAAAGCTAGTGTTATCTGTGTGCCTTCTACACAGACTGTAGAGAAACAAAAAAGAAACCCCAGGCGGTAAAGTCCTTAATGAGAATGGCTTGAGCTTCCCCATCCATTGTCATCCTTGTGACAATCATTGTAAAGAGGTATTGAAAACAAGACATCCGAATTTCAAAGCCCAGTCGTCCGTAACAGACAGACGTTGTACGTTGTACTCCTTAACCTTTGAAATATTCTGTAGTTTTGAGTGGCTGGCTGTTCCACCTTTTTCTCTTTCTTCCCCCCAGGTTCCCAAGGCTGTAAAATGGAAAAGAACAGGAATCACTCAGCCAGTCAATCCAATTACAGCGCATAGAGACTACTGCTGTCTTTCATGGAGGACATGAGTGAAGAAGAGAAAAGCCTCATTTGTGCGACACAGGTTGCAGTGGGGAAAAGGACAAGCACAACAAGAATCTTTTCTTTTGCCAGTGGCCAGAACGAAAGCGGAGAAGAGTTAAACCACTTTGTCATCATCTCTCTTGGCTTACTGAGATCTGAATAATGCAGATCTCTAAGGGCAATCTAAGGGCCTATTTAGGACCACCACCACCCACCAATGACTGTACTGTATTCAATTGCTAGCTAGACTTTCACAGGTTTCAAAATATCCTCACCAAGTTGTTCTATGTGGGTGATTCCCAAGCCCCTCATAATGATGTAGTCTTATATATTGCATCAAATCTGGACCAATTTCACAATGAATCGACACATTCTTTATCCATGTTAGTAGAAGGATTACCTACTGGAAGGTATCGGAGTCAGGAGATGGTATTTCTCCCTCTTTCCATATATGGTTTGTTTCTGTAGCTGTTGCTTTGTAGATATAATTTACAATTTATCACTGATTGTCCAAGCCCCAAGGGAAGTCATCTATGCGAAGTGGTGAGCTGGAGTCAAGAGAACAGGCATCTGATTCAGAAGGCAAATGGAACACAACTGTGTAAGGTATGAAAGTATGTTCTTTTTGCTATTTATATTTGTTTATTTTAAAATCTACATGCCTCCATTCTGCCCCCCAAATGGTACTGCTGTTTATTGATATTAGCATGTGCTGTTGTCCAGGGACGTTGGAATCTATTGCCCAGGGCCACCAGCATCTTGAATCTGTTTTTCAAAATCCTCTTTATCCAGTTTCCCAGTGGTTTGGTTGAAGAATGAGACTGAAAATGAGATTTTAAAATATTTTACTGAGAGAAAGGAAGGAATAACAGAAACATTTTGCTCATGCTGAATAACTTTCAAGGAAGTATTCAAATCAATGCTTATGCTAACGAAATGAGAAATAGTAAAGAATGTGATACATAAAATGAAACATAGTGCTGATTTTATTCACAATGGATAGAGAAATCCTGTTTCTTAAAGTTTAAGTAATGTTGTTACATATTCCCCAGTTTTCCAAGTGGCAAGCAGTTCCTAGCATTTACCTGGGTGAACTCTTTGGAGGAGGGAGAACTGGAAACATATAGTATTCGGTGGAAATGCAGAAGTGATGTCACATTGCTGTAGGAATTGCCAGAAATTCTTTTACCTACACCGGCCTGACCATTTCCAGTTTTCCCTGGAAGTGACATAACATCATTGCGCTGATGGTGCCCACCAATGTCCCTGCTTTCCCGAGACTCTCATCAGTTGCCATCTCCCACCACTGGATGGCAATTCTACTTCCCTTGCAGGCATGCTGCTTTAGGCCAAGCCCAAGGAATATAGGGTAGCCAGCCTCCAGGTGGGACCTGGGGATATCCTGCTTTTACAACTGATCTCCAGCTGACAGAGATCAGCTCCCCTGGAGAAAATGGCTGCTTTGAAGGGTAGACTCCATGGCATTGTACCATGCTAAGGCCCCTCCCCTCCCCTCCCCAAACCCCACCCTCTCCTGGATCCACCCCCTAAGTCTCCAGGTATTTTCCAACCCAGACCTGGAAACCCTAGGATAGACCAACTCAAAGTAATCAGACTCCAGGCTTACAACGATACAGTGAGAAACTTGCCAAGGGGAAGGCTGTATAATTACTATCAGAAGGCCAAACTAGATGTTGCATGTAACACATGAATGCCACAGGGACTTGCAGTGAGATGGGATGCATGTTTAAGTATTCAGTGTATATGCAGCACCCTGATGGGTCAAGTGACACCACTGGCACCATATTTGGTAAGGTAAATAGCATGAGCGGGAGGCTGAAACCCCAACTCCCCCATGTTGGGAGGACAAGTACCTGCAGTGTTCATGGATTACCTACAACATCTAATTTGGGCTTTAGTGTGACCTAGATCAATGTGAGGATTTTTCTTCAGTTACAGAGACTCTTATGTCCTAATTCATCATCTTGTGACCCACAAAGTACAACAGGTGTCACTTAACTATTAAGATGATATTCATACAGCCACAATACAAGTATTCATTATACTTAGTTAGAACTGCTGAGAGCCCCACAGACCTTCAAACATTCCCCCTGGGTCCCCCTTCACACATTCTAGACTCAACTTACACATTGTATGACAAACAATAATATATGACTTGCCCAGGTTTAGAGACCCCAGCATACCCAGAATTGTGTCCC
>NW_015180041.1:0-4086 GCF_001447785.1 Gekko japonicus
AAGATAAGGATGTTAGCTGCATGGAGACTTGAATCATGAACACCTGCAAAATAGGTACCAAAGTATGCTGGCTTAGATATTATCAACTTAACACCTAATGGAACAACTTATGTCTATGGGCTCTCTCTCAAGACCCAAATCTAGTTTTAAAACTCTTGTAAACACGTTCATAGATCGGCCGAAAGGACTTCTGTCTAGACTTTACAGAATTTTGATCAACTTTTATAGAGATACCATCTTGAACAGAAAATCTTGGCACAAAGACTTACAACGTGAACAGTGGAAGTCAATTTGGGACTCCTCAGTGAATAAGTCTCGGATCGTTAACATTTGACTTCAGTCCTTTAAACTTACCACACCTTGGTACTACACTCCTGTCAGACTGAATCATAGGAATCCAGCCCACAGCCCTCTTCGTTGGAAGGGGTGTGGCGACGCTGGTGACTTCTTTCACTGCTGGTGGGCCTGCCCGACTATACATACATTTTGGAAACAGACTCTCGGAACTCACCTCCATATTGCTAGCAACGGCTAGGCTTACAATAGCGATCACATGGAAATCTCCTAACCTCCCCCCACCCCCGGCCATTTCAGACTGGAGAGACAAAATATGGGACCATTTTCTTATGGAAAAGACTTCTCACTCCAGATTTGTCCGTACCTGGTTTCCCCTACTACAGTATATGATGGACAATGAATTTCTTCCATCTAATGCAAGTTATATCAACTGACTTTATTTATTTATTTATGATTTTAGTATCCTTCGTCTGACCACTCTTGTTCTGTCCTTTTTGCATCTTTTTGCATCTTATTCCAATAGCTTTCCCTTCCTCTCTCATACTAAAGCTTCTTAAGGTTTACATCCCTCCTACTTGATGGTTGTGTGTTTACTAGTTGTGCAACATTCTTATTACTGCTAGGATTAATGTTGTATTGACCATGTAAGTCTTGCATGCTTTTTTACATTTTCATGTACGGTGGAATGACTTTTCAATAAGCTTGAGAAAAGGGGGGGAGGGGAGAACACCTGCAAGTCAGACCAGGACACTTAATAATCATGTTAACCCTTTGGGGAACTAGGATGCTTCGCCTCACAGATCCATTCCCCTTATACTGGTTAAGATTGTGGGCTTTGATCTTGACCATGGTTCCGTCCCTCCAGAAGGCACTCCATGAAACTGCAGAGCGGTCGGGTTAGAACGGATAAAAGGAAGTACTTCTTCACCCAAAGAGTGATTAACACATGGAATTCACTGCCACAGGAAGTGGTGGGTGCTACAAGCATGGACGGCTTCAAAAGGGAATTAGATAAGCATATGGAGCAGAGGTCCATCAGTGGCTATTAGCCACAAGGTATAGCTAGGGGCTCTGGGGCAAGTGATGCTCTGTCTTCTTGGTGCTTGGGGGGGGGTCAACAGTGGGAGGGCTTCTAATGTCCTGGCCCCACTGCTGGACCTCCTGATGGCACTGGTATTTCTGGCCACTGTGTGACACAGAGTGTTGGACTGGATGGGCCTTTGGCCTGATCCAACATTGGCGTCTCTTATGTTCTTATGTTAAGACTTTTTACTCTTGAATTAATTTAATTCTCCATATAAGAATGATCACTCTCCCTCTCTCCCTCGCCCTCTCTTTCTGTGAAAGAAGCCAGAAGTATGACTTTGGTTTGGTACAATCATACAGCCCACTGGGTAAGGCAGGAGGGAGGCCTTCTGGGCACCTGAAATCTGGAGCCTCAGAAACTCCTTCAGGGTAAGAGCTCAGCTGTGGTTCTCACGGGGGTGAGGTACTCTTAAATACTAGATATTCTGGGGAAAGGTGGAGGGATAGTTAAGATCCACCAAGCTGGATAAGGCCAAAGGGCTGTTAATCCTTTCCTACTGCAGTCAGACAGATGCCTTTGGACCTTACAAACTCCTTGAGGTGCTAACAGACTCTCTCTTTATTCCAGCACAGGATGATGAGAGGAAGGAGGAGGCTGAGGAACTTCATCAGCAAATGCCAGACAGAGTTAAAAAGGGAGACTTGAAAGAAAATGTCAGGAATCCAGACAGACCTAAGAGAAAGAAAGGCAGCCTTACGGTTGAGAAGCGAGATGGAAGAAAGCATGGTGTATATTTTCCAAAGCACAGGATAATGAAGACAGGTAAATCCATTCTGTGTGGAACGTACTTCAGAAATAAATCACAGCTCCTTGTGCACCAAAGAGTAGGCAGAGGTGAGAAAACTTTTGAATGTTCTGTGTGTGGAAAGAGATTCAGTCAGAGTGCCAATCTTCAACTGCATCAGAGAACCCACACAGGAGAGAAACCTTTTGAATGCTCAGAGTGTGGAAAGAGATTCAGTAGGCATGACCATCTTCAGCATCATCAAAGAACCCACACAGGGGAGAAACCTTTTGAATGCTCAGAGTGTGGAAAAAGATTCAGTCAGAGTGCCAATCTTCAGTATCATCAAAGAACCCACACAGGGGAGAAACCTTTTGAATGCTCAGAGTGTGGAAAGAGATTCAGTCACAGTGGCACTCTTAAAAAGTATCAAAGAACCCACACAGGGGAGAAACCTTTTGAATGCTCAGGCTGTGGAAAGAGATGCAGTGGTAGTTCTGCTTTTCGACAGCATCAGAAAACCCACACATGGGAGAAACCGTTTGAATGCTCGGAGTGTGGAAAGAGATTTAGACAGAGTGGCACTTTTCAACAGCATCAAAGTACCCACACAGGGGAGAAACCTTTTGAATGCTCAGACTGTGGAAAGAGATTCAGTCACAGTGGCAGTCTTCAGAAGCATCAAAGAACCCACACAGAGGAGAAACCTTTCGAATGCTCAGAGTGTGGAAAGAAATTCAGCCAGAGTGCCAATCTTCAAGTGCACCAAAGAACCCACACAGGGGAGAAACCTTTTGAATGCTCAGAGTGTGGAAAGAGATTCAGTCACAGTGCCAATCTTCAACAGCATCAAAGAACCCACACAGGGGAGAAACCTTTTGAATGCTCAGAGTGTGGAAAGAGATTCAGTCAGAGTTCCAATCTTCAACAGCATCAAAGAACCCACACAGGGGAGAAACCTTTTGAATGCTCAGAGTGTGGAAAGAGATTTAGAAAGAGTGCCAATCTTCAACTGCATCAGAGAACCCACACAGGAGAGAAACCTTTTGAATGCTCAGACTGTGGAAAGAGATTCAGTCACAGTGGCACTCTTCAACTGCATCATAGAACCCACACAGAGGAGAAACGTATCGAATGCTCAGAGTGTGGAAAGAGATTTAGGAGGAGTGCCAATCTTCAACTGCATCAGAGAACCCACACAGGAGAGAAACCTTTTGAATGCTCAGAGTGTGGAAAGAGATTCAGTAAGAGTGCCAATCTTCAGTATCATCAAAGAACCCATACAGGGGAGAAACCTTTTGAATGCTCAGTGTGTGGAAAGAGATTCAGTCACAGTGGCACTCTTCAAAAGCATCAAAGAACCCACACAGGAAAGTCAGGAACTTTTGGATCTTGATTCTAGCAACAATAGAACAAATAACTAATATCAATATTCCACTGTCGCCCACTCTTATAGTTTTAGACTTATGGGAAGACGTAGAAATTCCTAACTCATCTAAAGATCTAATTCCCACAATGTTAATCGCAGCCAAAATGGTAATTGCCAGAAATTGGAAAAGTTCCAATACACTAACGAAACACCAATGGTACATGCAGTTATGGGAACTTTATGCTATGGATAAAATAGCACAATCCATACCACCATATAATATCTATAGAGCTCAATCTTTGGTTTTTGTGAAATGGTCGCCCTTTCTAAAAGCCACTCTTGGGGATAGTGCCACTTCTAACAACTCAATTCCAGCTAGATATATAGAAATTATTTCAGCGCTTTGAATAGATTCCTTGTTTTATGTCACACTGCTATTATTTAATGTTCCACCTTATATAACTGATGCTCTTCCTTATGTTATACAAATTGTTCTTGTTGATTATGATTCATATCTATTGTCTACAATGTTAGATGCATTTTTATTGAAAGTTATGTACTTGTTCTGAGTTTTGAAAAGTTAATAAAAAATTTATTAAAAAAAAAAAG
>NW_015180042.1:0-3152 GCF_001447785.1 Gekko japonicus
TGTTAAGTGCAAACCTCTGCAAAAAAACACACCAACCCCAGGCTATGCAAGAGAGAGAAACGGCACACCAAGGCCATGTATGTATCACAGGAACTTCCCTTTGCTGCACGGCGTGAGCGGCATAAGATCTAGGACCATCTGTTTCTGCTCCTTCAAGGTTGGTTGGGTCCCCGTGGTTCAGGTTGAAGTATTTTGGTCCAAGAGGTTGGCTTCTCATTGAACACATCCTCCCGTCCCCACCCAAGAGGGCCTGGTGCAGTGTTTTGCACTATGGGGACAGACAGCTCACAGCTCAGAACCCACGCTTGGTGCATGAGCTGTTCTACACATTCTTTGGGGGAGTGGAAAGGCTGTTGTTCTGTTTGCTGGGGGTGGAGATTTTCCCTAACACCGTATATCCCCAGGTTCCCAAAATGCCAGGATCCTGGGTGTAGAATAGCAGGATTCTCAGGAATCCATCCGATGGTCTGCATACTATCTTGGAAGCTCAACTTTCCTCCTCTGAGGCTTCATCAGAACTTGGCAGAACTGGACTACCACTCCCCACGTGTTTTAGTTTGTTCCTGTCTTTTCCTGTGATCATCAGGAGGACTAGACGCCTTACTTCATCTCATGAAAACTGGGGATCCAGAAGGAAGTATCTGCAATGCAGAGTATTTCCTAACAGAGGGGCAATAAAGCAGTTCTAAGACTATATTTTTATTACCACAGCTTCTAATGTAGAACAGAATTGGGGGCAGAAAAGGCAACCCACCCAGACTTACCTTACCTGTGAATGCTGATGTCCCAAAGATGGTTTTGATGGTACTGCTCGCAGTTTGGAAATGAAACTATTGAATAAACTTGGAATAAATATACTTCTAAGTCAGCAGAGCTAGAGACAGTTCTTTTTTTAGTTTATCTGTATTTCGGAGAATATATATCTTTAAGCAAAGTTTTCTTTTCTGGATTGCCTTCCGGTTCCATTACAGAAATCAGGTTTTCAGCAGAAAAAGAAGATTCTGATCCAGCAGTGCCTGAAGACCTTACCGGTGATGTTCCGAAGATGGTTTTGATGGTACTGCTCACAGTTTGGAAATGAAACTATTGAAACTGACACTTTAAGTAAATATAATGCTAAGTCAGAAGAAGTAGAGACTGTTCTCCTTTTCCTATATTTATCTATAGTTAGGAGGGGAGGGGAACTGTGGTTTCTGGCGTCCAAAACATACGTCTTCAAGCAAAGTTCTCTTTTTTGGATTGCCTTTCAGTGGTTGGCCAATCCATTGCATGAATCCAATTCTGGCCCAGCAGCCCCTGAAGACCAACAAGATTCCCAGGGCAGAAGCTTCCAAGAGTCACAGCTGCCTCCCTTCATCAGATGTTCACCAAATGCTTCAATGTGATGCCAGCCCAAGGCAAGGCAAGTCATGTCCAGGGGCTGTGTGGCAGACAGAAGCTGTGGATTGCAGAGTCCACTGAGAGCAGGATGGCCAACCTCCGGGTGAAGTGTGGAGATCTCCCAGAATTGCAAAAGATCACCAGATGAAAGAGATCAGCTCCCCTGAAAAACATGGCGACTTTGGAGGGGGGACTCTGTGGCATTATACACTGCTGAGGCCCCTCCCCTTCCTAAAACTTGCCCTCTCTAGGCTCCACCCACACATCTCCAGGAACTTCTCAAGCCAGAGTTGGCTACCCTGAATGGCAGATCCCTATTGTCCTCCCCTGATGGGAAACCCGGCTGAAACACTGTTGGGGGGGGGGGGACAGGCCTGGAGGAAGTTCACATCAGACACACAAACACACACACACACAAGTGTCACCTCAGTTTTGTGGTTCTGTTGGTGGTTCGGCAGTAAAATCCTCACCTGCCATGGTCAGAATAAGTAAACCCCTGAACACCAGTGCTTGGAGGCAACATCCAGGAAAGGTCTTGGCCTCTGTGCCCTGTTGTAGACCATCCATAGGAACCATGTGTGAGACAGGATGCTGAACTAGATGGAGTGCTGGTCTGATCCAGTAGGCCTGTTCTTCTTATGCTATCTTGGTGTTGTCAGTGACCTCATTTCCCCCCAACCACTTTTATCACTTTTCTCCCAACTTTAAGTGGCCCACATGGATGCTCACAGCAACCCGGTAAAGTACAATAAGCTGCGAAAGAGTGACTGTCCCCACCTTACCTCTTGGGGGATTTGAACCCAGGTTTCTCCCATCCGAGACTGAATCACAAACCACCATACTACACTGCCCCACCCCAATGGCCCTTTGCAGTGACAGAGTTGGATTCAAATCCAGTAGCACCTCAGAGACCAACAAGAGTTTGGGGGGCATAAGCCTTCACAGGGCTCCCTTTGTCAGATCAGAGTCAGAATGGAGGTCTCGGAGTCCTAATATCCCAGTTAGACATCTGAGATTAAGAACCACAGCACTCAAAAACCAACGGGAGAACATTTCAATCTTCCAGGTCCTTCCACTGCTGACCTAAGAGTGGCAGTCCACCAACAGAGAAGATTCAAGGGGAGATTACAACGTGAGGTTGTTGAACGTGAGTTCATTCACAAGTTTAGAACAATGGACATCCCCCAGGGATGAATAGGGACATGGGATCCTTATCTCACTACAGATGCCAATTTTATGCCCTCCCCCAGCATCTCTCCTTTGCTCTAATCCAGTTGATATCAATGAGCACTGTACTTCGTGTACTTCTGCGATCGCAGTTCCTTCTTTGCAACACACATCTGACCTTCTGGCTGGGATAGAAGGGTTCAGAGATCTCCATTCCAAATTGTATCTGACGTTGGGAGCTTTGACACTCGAAAGCTTCTACACTGAAAATCTGGTGGGACCCACATCTAGCTGTTCTACTGCAGATCAACTTGGCTCCCCTTGGAAACTAGGGACTTAAGTGTATTCATAGACATGGGGCTGCGACTATCATGTTTGCTCTGATCCCTTCTGTGGAGTAAACAAGGCTGGCACTGGCTTTCCAGAGCCAGCACCAAACTTTTGCAGATTTGCATCACTTCCTCTGAGCAAGGTGTCTTCTGGGCATGCCCAAGAAGGATGATTCAAACCTATTCCGCCATCTAGAGGCTGTCAGTTATAATGCAGCTGCCTTTAGTTGTGCAAAATCTGCATTTCCATTATGCTCATGAAACTTGCAAATATGT
>NW_015180043.1:0-4971 GCF_001447785.1 Gekko japonicus
GACGCTGGTTCCAGGCCTCCGCTCCAGTTAGAACCACCCTATGAGCTCATCCCCTTTGAACTGACCGTTCTCTCCCCGCCCTCTGCAGCTGGGGACGTAACTGTGGGAAAGGAGCTATTTTTAGTGGTGACCCGTTTGCCGTATGAAACAGCGGCTGCTGCGGTTTCAGAAGGTGGCAGCAGAGCGACCCGTTGTGCAGAGAGACGCTTTGGCTTGGAAAAAGTCGTTAAAACACACTGATAAATGTGTCTTGCTAGACTAGGGCAAGAGTCATCCTCGGCCCAAGAGAGACTTTAGTGAACACGCATGAAGCTTCCTTCTGCTGAATCAGACGGTCGGTCCATTGAGGTCGATATTGTCTACTCAGACTGGCAGCCGCTCTCAGGCAGAGGTGTTCCACATCACCCATTGCCTGGCCTATTCAGGTGGCGATGCCAGGGATCCTACCTGGGACTTTTCTGCGTGCCAGGCAGATATTGTACCACGGAGCCATAGCCCCTTGCCAGGATCTTCCTGCTCTAACGTTTTAGATGCGTTTTTTCTCCTGTGCTACGTAAAAATTCCTTGTTCTCGGTGTCGTGGTTAAGTGCGCAGACTCTAACCTGGGAGAACCGGGTTTGATTTCCCCACTCCTCCACTTGCACCTGCTGGATGACCTTGGGCAAGCCGTAGTTCTGATAAGAGCTGTCCTTGAAAAAGAGCAGTTTCTGTCAAGAGCTCTCTCAGCCCCACCTCCCTCACAGGGTGTCTGTTGTGGGGAGGGGAAGGGAACGGAGTTTGTGAGCCGCTCTGAGACTCCTTTGGGTAGTGAAGGGTGGGGTATAAATCCAATCTCTTCTTCTTCTTCTTCTTGGTGGAGTGTCAGACTAATAATTGGGAGACCCAGCGTCGAATCTCCACTTGTGCCATGGAAGCCCACTGGGAGACCTCGGGCAGGTCACGCACTCTCAGCCTCACCTACCTCATAGGGTTGTTGTGAGGATAAAATGGAGGGGAGGAGAATAGCATAAGCCACTTTGGGTCCTCATTGAGGAGCAAGGCAGGGTATAAATGAATTAAATAAGAAAGGAATTGTAGCTCAGTGATAGAGCATACGTTTTCTGTGAAAAAGCCCCTGGATGCAACAACCAATGTATTGTAGTGGTTAGACCTGGGGTGTCAAATATGCGGCCCGGAGGCCGCATTAGGCCCGCAGTGGAACTGGCTGTCTTCTGCTTCTTCTTCCAGTTCTGCTGCTGCTGCTGCATCATTGTAGGTTTGCAGCTTAAAGCATACTCAAGATTGCAACAGCACAGGCATTTTGATGCAGTAATTCAGAGCAAGAGGTGTCAGTTCTCAGACACTGTTAAATAAACACTGATGTTTTAAGCATGTTTTTATTTTAAGTAAAAAAAAACCGCTTAGTGTTTTTGTCTCCTTTATAAAGTTTATATCTCACACATTTTGTGACACACGTGGCCCGGCCCAACAAGGTCTCACTTATGTCAGATCCGGCCCTCATAACAAATGAGTTCGACACCCCTGGATTAGACTGTCAGACTGGGATATGGGAGAACCAGGTTCGAATCCCACTCATGCTATGGAAGCTTGTTATGTGTCCTGGATAGTGCTTTGGGGGAAGGAGTAACCGTTCTCATTTGCTTTGGAGAAATTTAAGCGTCCTTTAACTCGTGTGACTGGCTGAGCCAAGGAGACTGAAACCACCCCATCCAAAGTGACTTTCCGGAACTGACCTTACAGGGGGACTCAGGGTAGGGAATCGTTGCCACGGGATCTCGTTTTCTTTGCCCGAGTTCCGCTCCTGTTTGTTTTGCCACAGCAGTGGACAAGGAAGTCTTTTATGGCTTCCTTGGCTTTGTTCGCTAATCACATGGATGTCCTTTGAGTTTTCCTAGTCTATGGCGTATTTTGAACATCTACTATTGTGGATTTGGTGACCTCATTCATCTCCTTTGAAATCTGCATATGCCATTGGGGTTAAAATATACCCTTAACCAGTGTTCCCTCTAAGCTGAGTTAGTGTGAGCTAGCTCACAGTTTTCTAGCCTCCGGCTCACACATTTTTGTCTTGGCTCAGGAAGGGATGGCTCCAGAGCAAATTGATTTATGCAGCAGCCAAATCGCTCGCTCACAACTTTAAAGCCAGGAGCTCACAAAGTAGATTTTTTGCTCACAGGACCCCACGGCTTAGAGGGAGCATTGCCCTTAACCGGCAGCTTAATCCAGGGCTCCGATGGGGCGTGACTGCTCCTGGACACTGTTGGGTTGACCTCTCTTGTCTCGCAGACGCATTGGAGTGCAGTGTTCCAGTCGTGCATGCGGAGACCTTGTGCCTCTCGCTTTGTTCGCCCTCCACCCAGGCAGTCGCTTTGCTGTGTTTTCCTAACGTTAAAAGTTTTGCAGCTGGCACGGACCTGCTGTCTAGAGAGGAGTGATTGATGCATCTCCTGTGTTGTGTCGCCAAGACGTAGCAGGAGGCACTGGGGCAGACAAGCAAGGGTGAAAGCAGGGCAAATCACACAGCGGGATAAGGCCTGTGTGAACGGCATGGCAGGAAAGAATTGCAACTGTCATAGGATTGCAAGACGGTGTCACTGAGTGTGGGCCATTATTAGATGGGGCATTGGGGCACTGGATTTTACCTGGGCTGAGGCTAGAAGTGTGCATTAAAGGTAAAGGTTCCCTTGCTCGAAAGCCAGTCGAATCCGACTCTAGGGTTGCGGTGCTCATCTCAGTTTCAAAGCCGAAGAGCCAGCGCTGTCTGAAGACATTTCCGTGGTCATGTGGCTGGCATGACTAAACACCGAGGCGCACGGAACGCTGTTACCTTCCCACCGAAGTGCTACCTATTTATCTACTTGCAATTTCTTGCTTTCGAACTGCTAGGTTGGCAAGGAGCTGGAAGAACTAGAGACGGGAGCTCACTCCGTCATGCGGTACACTCGGGTCTCGAACTTCTCGGGTCCTCCTTCCAAAACTGCCTGCTAAATTTTCTTCTCAACGGTGACACTGTCCAGCTGCCTATGCACAAGACCCCAATCCCAGTCTGATTTACGTCTGGGAAATGCCTTGAGATGCCTTATGAGGAAGCCGCTCTTATATCCCGCCAAAGAGATTAGCGGGTAAAGTTGATGAAGTCAGTATAAGGGCTCACAGGTATGAAGATGCAAATCCCGTTAACATTTTGAAGGAAAGGAAAAGAAATAGCGTATCCATAAGCCCTATTCACCCCTGTGTTGGAAGAAATGTGGGCAGGTGGGATCCTATGCACACTGTTGGTGGCAATGTGAGAAAATTCAGTCGTTTTGGAAGGAAGTATTACATCAAATAGCAGTAATAACTGGCTATGAGGTGCCCTAATCTCCTGCACTAATATTTTTGAATTACTGGCCAGAAGTCTCAGTGCCGCAAATCAGGAAGAAACTTATCTCTATCCTTTTGGTGGCAGCAAAATCAGTCATAGCTTTAACATGGAAGTGTCCATCCACCTACACTCGCATTATGGTACCGAAAGATATGGGAGATTTATGTAATTTCTACTTGCAATTTCTTGCTTTCGAACTGCTAGGTTGGCAGGAGCTGGAACGAGAGACAGGAGCTCACTCCATCATGCGGCACACCCGGGTCTCGAACTGCTGAACTACTGACCTTCCACAGCCTGCAGTTCAGCGTCTTAACCACTTGAGCCACCGCAGTTCCTGAGTGTGGGCCATTATTAGATGGGGCGTTGGGGCACTGGATTTTACCTGGGCTGAGGCTAGAAGTGTGCATTGGGCATGCGTAATTTCTCCTTGGCAGTTTGGTGTAGTGGGTTAGGTGCGCATACTCTAATCTGGGAGAACCGGGTTTGATTCCCCACTCCTCCACTTGCAGCTGCTGGATGACCTTGGGCAAGCCATAGTTCTGATAAGAGCTGTCCTTGAACGAGCAGTTTCTGTCAGAGCTCTCTCAGCCCCGCCTACCTCACAGGGTGTCTGTTGTGGGGAGGGGGGAAGGAAAGGAGTGTGTAAGCTGCTCTGAGACTCCAAGTGAAGGGTGGGGTATAAATCCAATCTCATCTCTTCTTCTAGAAAAGTACTGAACTGGGGTAAACACTCATGAACACATGGAATTACCTTATACCAGTCAGAACACTTGCCCGTCAAGGTCAGAATTGTCTACTCAGACTGACAGTTGCTCCCCAGGGTCTTAAGTCTTTCACATCACCTTTTACCTGATCCTTAACTGGAGATGCCAGGGAACTGAACCTGGAACTTTCTCCACGTGAAACAAATGCTCTACCCCTGAGGCACAGACCCTCACATGGACCTGCCTTATACTGACTCAAACCTTTGCTCCATCAAGATCAATAGTGGCTCTCCAAGGTTTCAGGCCGAGGTCTTTCACATTCCTTGCCTGGTCCTTTCAACTGGAGATGCCAGGGATTGAACCTGGAACCTTCTGCATGTCGAGCAGATGCTTTGCCACTGAGCCATGGACCCTCCCCAAAAGGGTGGTCCATTTTTAGTTTGAAACCTAGGAATCCTCCAAGTGCTAGTGGATGAGTGCTTGGAAAATGAACCCCATGTAGATGTGGAAGGACTTCGTGGCTGGTTCCTGCACTCCTGCTGTGATAGGTCACAAAGCGGTACAAGTAGGATCATAGAGATGCCTGTTAACAGGGGAAGAAGAGATTGGATTCATACCCCGCCCTTCACTCGGAGTCTCAGAGCGGCTTACAAACTCCTTTCCCTTCCCCTCCCCACAACAGACACCCTGTGAGGTAGGTGGGGCTGAGAGAGCTCTTTCGAGGACTGCTCCTGAGAGAACAGCTCTGAGAGAACCTGTGACTGACCCAAGGCCACACCAGCAGGTGCATGTGGAGGAGTGGGGAATCAAACCCGGTTCTCCCAGATTAGAGTCCAAGTTCCTTGCCTAGCGACCAAACAGGTATATTTCACAGAATATAGAATGGGAGGGACTTGGCTTGAC
>NW_015180044.1:0-3643 GCF_001447785.1 Gekko japonicus
ATCAGCCGCTGTTTCTAGAAGACTTCCTGTTTTCAGGTTCCACAGATTGTATTTTTTTCATTGCCCTCCTTTTCACTGGGGCTCCTTTGGCTCCAGGATGGTGATGAGGCAGAAAGCAGAGGGAAGGTTGGTTTTCAAGGTACCAAAATGTGCATGGCACTGGGAGTTCTATGTATGGAGCACTGAGCATTTTTCAGTTATAAAAAAATCATGTAGGAGGGGAGAACCCATCTCTAACTGGGACGGTTGCACAGGGGGAAAGGAGTACGAGCCCTTCCCCACTGTGCATGCCATTTTTGCTCCTTGAAAATGGTCCTCAGGAGTGGTCATTTGTCCCATTGGTGCCTATGTTACGTGAGAAGTATGTGAACAGAAGCCTTTACAAAGTTCCAGATCAATGGAAGCATTGTCACAGGTAATCATGAGGGCAAGGAATGATGTAGGGGAGGTCCTAAATTTTAAGGTTCCACTCTTGTATGTGAATGGTAGGGTAGGGTTTAATGTGTTCTATGGAACTCACTTCGAAATGCCACAGCTAGTGATTGGGCAACTCAGCCATCTTCTGCATGTTACTGCAGCTAAGAAAACTGAATACAGGGACTTTACCAAGCTGTAGTTTGGTTGTTGGATTAATTGCAGCAAAATTAATCCAACAGTACATTCTGGGATGGGTTAAATGCTGGGTTAAATGCTGGGTTTTCTTTAATAACAGTTGATCTGCATCATGTATCAGTCAAGATGAACCCATCTGTTGGGCTGCCTGACAGTTGCCAGAAATATGGGCAGTGGCTCAAGTGGTTAAGACGCTGAACAGCAGGCTGTGGAAGGTCAGTAGTTCAGCAGTTCGAGACCCAAGTGTGCCGCATGATGGAGTGAGCTCTAGTCTCTAGTTCCAGCTCCTGCCAACCTAGCAGTTCGAAAGCAAGAAATTGCAAGTAGATAAATAGGTACCATTTCGGTGGGAAGGTAACAGCGTTCTGTGCACCTTGGTGTTTAGTCATGCCGGCCACATGACCACGGAAACATCTTCGGACAGCGCTGGCTCTTTGGCTTTGAAACGGAGATCAGCACCGCAACCCTAGAGTCGGATTCGACTGGCTTTCGAGCAAGGGAACCTTTACCTTTTACCTTTGAAACTCCACCCAGAAATGCTGTCGTTTCTTGCTTTTTCTTGCCTGCACACCAAACAATTTACTGAGAATAGCTGAACCCCCAACACATCCCCCACATGCTGACCAGGCCCAGCCATAAGGGGGTCTCCTACCAAACACCACTGCATTTGGTCACCCATGACACACCCTCACCATTAGATGCTTCAGGGTATTTACCAGACATTCTTACCTTAAGCAAATAGTCCACACACCCTAACCAAACACCAACAGTCCACACACACATAACCAAACACCAACAGTGAAGTTAAGCTTTGAGCCTTCATGCATTTCATAGAGGATGCTTGTAAGATCAGGTTATAATATCATGGCCTGAAAAATCTGCTTCCCATCCATCTGTTTTTTAAAAAATCTTGTAATAACTGGAATTGCTGAGGTTTATGAATTATTATTTAGAGTCAAATTATTATTTATTGTTTTATCAATATTTTAAGCTGCCCTGAGCCCACTTGTGGGATTGGATGGGATATAAATGGATTAAACTAAACTCAACTATCCTGCCTGATGAAGACTTCTGGTGAGTTCTGCTGAGCTTGTCCTAATAAATAAGTCCTAATAAATAAGATCGGGAGGGAGGACAGCATGGACAAAGGAGGAGGAGGAGGAGGAGGAGATTGGATTTATATCCCACCCTTCACTCAGAGTCTCAGAATGGGCTTACAAACTCCTTTCCCTTCCCCGCCCAAAGGACACCCTGTGAAGTAGGTGGGGCTGAGAGAGCTCTTTCGAGAACTGCTCTTTCAAGAGCAGCTCTGACAGAACTATGCCTTGCCCGAAGTCATCCAGCAACTCTAAGTGGAGGAGTGGGGGATCAAACCCAGTTCTCCCAGATTAGAGTCCGTGCACTTAACCACGACACCAAACTAGCCCAATCTCATCAGAGCTAAGAAGCTAAGCGGGGTCAGTACCTGGATGGATAATCTCCAAGGAAGCCTCTGCACAGGAAGTCACTGGCAAACAACCTCTGCTTTTCACTTGCCTTGAAAGCCCCTTGCTGGGGTTGCTATACATACACACATAATAAAAAGGGTTGCCAACTCTAGGTTGGGAAATTCCTGGAAATTTAGAGGCGGAGCCTGAGTTGGTGGTGGTGGTGGGGAGCTCAGTAGGTTGTAATGCCATACAGTCCACCTTTCAAAGCTGCCATTTTCTTCAAGGAACTGATCTTTGTAGTCTGGAGGTCCCAACTTGGAGGCTGGTAACCGTACTCTTAAAAAGTATTATACAGAGTTTATTCTTCATTTTGGATTTTGCATGGGTCAATGTGATGTACACCTTTTTTCTCCATTTAGTTAAGGACTAACTAATCCAACGACCCAACTTGTTCATCATAACCCATTCCTTCCTGGAAATGTGAAAGATGCAGAACTATTTCTCTCACAGACAACTGGAGGAGCCCAAAAATTCCTATTTGAATCTGAAAATACCAGCTAATCTCACATTGTCCTGCACTGGAAACTAGTACTTCAAGATGCCAGATGGAAATGCTCCCTGGTCTACCAGGGAATTAACTATTTAGCTGAATGCTAATGTCCATTCTATCTTTGCTTGCTGACAATACCTTAATTAAGACGGTCATATATGCTGACATGCTGTAATGCACTACCTACAGCATAGGTGCTTTGTTGGGATTCACTCAGAACATTTCTGTGATTGCTTCTTGTGAAGGGTTGATTTTTTTACTGCATGTTTTTCTGTATTGTTTTAAACACACTGTTGCCAGAGATAAATTTCTTGTGAAATAATTCTTGAAATATTCAATTACTAGGAATAAGACCCACTGTGGAAATAAATACAACGAGCTCTAGGAAAAGGCTCTGGGAGAGTGCCCTGTCCTTGGGCACTCAGCGTCAATTTGCTATGGTGACCTCAGCAGGGTATAATGACAGAGAGTCCACCATTTTCTCCTAGGAAACTGATCCCTGCCATCTGAAGAGCAGTTGTAATTCTGCGTGATCTCCATCCCTCCTCTGGAAACTGGCAACAATGGTTCCCCATGAGGGAATAGCTGGCTTGGAGGCTGGAGTCCATGGCATTGCACCTTTCTGAGGTCCCACCCCTCCTCAAACCTCACCCTCTCCAGGCTCCACCCCTCAATTCTCCAGGAATATCCCACCTGGAGTTGGCAACCCTATCTCCCTCCCAGCCAACCGTCAACCTACCGTTATCTGCCCCCTGGCTTCAGCTTTCCATCTCCTCCCCCTCCCTCCTAGAGAGCAGTTGTAATTCTGATTGATCTCCAGTCCCCACCTGAATATTGGCAACACTGGTTCCCCATGAGGGAATGGCTGGCTTGGAGGTTGGAGTCCATGGCATTGCACCTGTCTGAAGTCCCACCCCTCCTCAAACCTCACCCTCTCCAGGCTCCACACCTCAAATCTCCAGGAATTTCTCAACCTGGAGTTGGCATCTGCCTCCCACCCAGCCATCAACCCACCGTTATCTGCCCCCCTGGCTTCAACTTTCCATCTCCT